>NW_019213982.1:57789-272005 GCF_002532875.2 Varroa jacobsoni | reverse complement strand
ATATGTACACTAACTGCGAGAAATATTCGATCGTCTTGTACGTTCAGACGGAGGATAAAATAGAAAATCATTGATTAACATTAAATATATATTTCTCAAATAAGCCATTAAGGCACACTGCTGTTCTGCTAAAAAACATTAGACTGTTAATTTAATGTTTTAGTTATACTGGGTTCATTTGACTCGTGCGGTCGAAAAAGTGCTCATGTGGAACTTGTAACTGTCACTTGTAGTTAAACGCATTATTTGCTTTTGATTTCGCTCACCGTAATTGTGAACGGCGTTTTTGACAAAGGCCATAAAATCAGTCCCGTTGACACCGCTAAAAACGTTGGACTCCGCGCCCGGATCCTCGTGATTGAAATCTTTTTCAATAAGTTGTTTCAGCGCCGGATACATATCGAACATCGCAGGTGAAATATTCCAGTCGTAGATGTTTGGAGACTCGCGTCGCAAATGGGCAACTAAACAGAGATCGGTCAACAATGTAAGCGCTGAATTCAGTGAGAATATACTCAAAGGTATCTTGAAATGGTATTTTTCACTCAATTAAAGCCTTTATAAACGTTCGCAAGTTATCTAAATACATCGGCTTAAAAAACACAGTCAGGTAAAATAAAGTATTTACCAATCCATGACAAACCCTAAACGCGTGAGGCATATGGCAGATGCGCAATGCAAAACGCTTAGAATTCATAACGCTAGGTTTGTCGGTGTAATGACAGTACACAATGTTCTCAACACATAAAACTTTCAACGAAAAAGCTATGCATAACGAGTTCTGTCCGTGTTTTTTTGTTCTTTTTTGTGTGCCCTTTGACATCTTTTCTGAGATTTCTTTTTATAAACTCTAATATGTTTTTTACAGAATTTTACTTCGTTCAACCGGAGATACGAAAGTTTTTCTCTATGCAACATTTAAGTAAGTCTAGGTACCTTTGACGCCCCGATTTTGGTAGTTTCAAAGCTCTAATTGACTTCGAAGTTAACTCAAAATGAAACGCCTGATATAGCCGTTTCGGCCCAATCCTTGACAGGCCGAAAGCGTTTAGCTAAGAAAACATTGAAAGTTGGGACGTACCTGATGCAAATGTCGTAGCTAGGAGGGCAGTAAAATGATATTAACAACGGTACCGCATGTATAGTTTTGTGACATCAGTAGGAACTCCTGATACATTGATTTGTATATCACATTTAATGCAATAACCGGGATCTTTAAATACGCGTGAAAATCAAAACAAAAGTTTCGGGTCGTACCAATTTTCGGCCAGTTCTCGGACGATAGAGACATGCAAAGTATGGTTTGCCCCTCGCGGCGAGCATCGTCAGGGAAGACATATTTTTCTTGGAAGAAGTAGCCAAAGCTGCCTAACGTATGGGACACCCATGCGCCAGAACTGTTTCCGAATAACAGGACACCTTTTGCGATGCCGTTTGTTGTCGATTTGGCAAGCTCAGGAGGTGGCTGATCATTGTAGGTCAGGAACGTCAGGTTCTGCGGACAGCGAGTTCCATCCTCTGTTAACTACACTGTTCTGCGTGGTATATTAAAATTACACATAAATCTTATTTAAACAATTAGGTATTCATTTGGTTGCAGGCATAACTTTGCTTATTCGGAATCGACACTATCGAACTCTGAACTAATCATCGAGAACTGCTGTAAAGTTGTTGATATACTCGTTCAATGTAAAGTGACCTGCTTTATTAATTCTGAAAGGACACATAGTATTTCAGCATAACAAGGACAATTTACTTATTTATTAATTGCACTTTTTGAAGTCCAAAAGTACATGTACGTTTTTATTAGAAAGCGCGCTTGTCATCCAGGAAGCCAATTTTTTTGAAATGATTAAACTTTCTTGTTTGCATAGAACTGATTATGTGTTTTTCTTCAAAACAACTTGCTGTACCTGAAAGCCACATAATCGTTGATCTTAAAGGGTGACGGACGCCATCGGCCTATCGCACAGTGATGAAAAACCAAACATGGGTGGCATATGCCCAACGAGGTACGGGCTACACTACACTTTCCTCTGAATTCGCCGTTGGATTTTTCCGTAATGCTTTACGCAAATAGACGTCGGAAATCCTGATCAACATACCTACGTTTGCACACGGCTTATCTACTACCATTGCCGCTGCTGTGTACGCGGAAAAAATAAGACAAGCTTCTCTTTTAATCTTTAGCTTCTGTATCAAAGTCTAAAACCCATATTTATGTTAACTCCGGCGCTGTGTGTTGTATCACTACGGTGAGCGAACTGTGAATATGTTTGAATACGTCTCAGCTTTTTTCTTATCTCTCTGTACACAAACTCATTCTAAAACAAATTCAAGCAACAGAAGGGAGCTTTGTCTATTGCCGCGTAATGATGCCTACGCTTTTGTAGGTTGGTCGCGTAAAGAAACATCGTTCACTTCAAGCGTCTCGCCTCGATTAGAGCCATTTGATGCCGCTTCGCGCTGTCCACCTAGTCTTTGGCACCTCTGCTTACCTTTTCAACCAAGAATGTCCTAGGATACTTGAAGAGAACATCAAGGGTGTTGTAAAGCGCGTTGTTCTGGGTGCTAGTGATATCGTCAAACAACTGCATTCGAACCGTGGCGTCGAGTTTTGTGGCAGAGTCGATGTACCCATACTGAACACCATTCGAGATGGACTCGCTCGTTCCGCGAGACATCGACGCCGCCGGGGCCTTGTACATGATCGACCTGCACAGCGCATTTGTACATTTTAAGGATGAGCGGAAGGAATATCGGCAAGCCGGCACACGGGCGCACAGGTACACGATGTAAAAAATCAATGGAGGATTACATTAAATCGGAAAACATACATATAAGACTTGACATTTAGCTTCTAAAAGCAAAGTGAAACAAGGAAATTCTACGTTCCACGTTTACAGAGTATCGTTTACGCACCTTCGGTATTCATCAAGTGCTGAATACTGTTCCGACTGATAAAAATGAAATCGTAACGTTCAAATCTTTTTAGATGCCACTGAGAGTAATGGGCTCATAGTATATTTAATTTTCATTGATTATATTATTAATTGATTATTATTATTATATTACTAATGCCTTCTTTTAATGCGAACAAAAAGGGTTAGATCAACCGGGTTCACTTTAATAGCTGTGCAGACAAGCGACCGCGGCGAACAGTACCTGAAAGGCCGTCTTATACCGTTAATTAATTCAATTTTAGTATAAAAGTAACGATTGTTTTTCACAAACCCAAGATCATGAGGTACTGCTGTTGAAAATCACGCTTTATTTGGAGGAAAACGCGTACATGCAGACATATTGTGATACGAAGAGTCAAAGTGTTAAAGGCTATGTCTTTGTGAACCCAGAAGACAATGTTTAATTGATAAAATAATATAGATGCATATTTCAACCGAATTTAAGATACTGTATATAGAGTTAATTGATTCCCCTAGCAGACCTTGTCATTCGACCCAAACCCTATACATGAAAAAAGCATAATTTTTTGCTCGCGAGTCAATGTGAGAAGCTAGTACCGAGTACCACGATTCTTTTGTTAACGACACAAAAGTATGTATATCTTCTACTTCTCTTGAGGAATGCAAAATCCCATTGGATGTCGTCGATATTAGTATATAATTTTCAATGTAGTCAACTTCGCGATATAAATATACAAAATTCGAACAACACCGTGTACTACTGCACAATGTTATTAAAGATTAGAAAGAATCGGCTGAAACATTTTCGTTAGTGTGAGAGAAATGTGTTTTATTAATTAAGAAATAGGTACACACGTTGATTCAACGTACACCTACGTGTGAACAAAACACGTAGACGTGAAACAAAAACAAAGTTTCAGATATATAGGAAAAGATCAAGTATTTACAAGATGTACTGTGCAATGTGTGTCCTTAAAAATGTAACGACCTAAAAAGTAGTTAACATGCGGTCCTTAAGTTCGCTTCTTAAGATTTCAATTTTCAGATTTTAAGGCTTGCATTTTTGCCCGTAAGCATCCTTTTCTTGGACAAACGTTTTGTTAATACGTGGCGTATGTTGCTACTCACAGCAACCCAATTCATTGATCCATGAAGCGCGAATGGAACACTCTGTGTGTAGCGACATTTCGTAGTCAAGAACTTATTCCAACTTATCTATAAGACGATTGTATCTATTTTTAACTACACGATCTAGGGCTACAAAAACTACATATTTCCCGGTATCTGCCATAGTTATTCCATGTAACAGAACTATCCTAATTAAAAAGTTCGCCTACCTAGTAACACCCAAGCAGGTCCGTAGTAATAAATGACTAATGCGTATTGAGGACCAGTGGAGAATTTGTCAGAAAACATCATTATATGAGGTGAAGTGAAAAAAAAACTTAATAAGATAGAAATTTTATCGTGAAACCTTATGAATAATACACACCATTCAACCTTGTCACCGGCCGGATTTCTGCACCACATATCCCTGAACTCTCCAGGCGCAAACGGTACTGGGGCAATCGGCTCTACAGGCTCCGGGGGTATAGCGTACACTGTGTGCATCAGTTGAAGCATATCCAGAGGACCGAAGTCCATCTTTGCAGTCTGTTTGAATGGAAATTTATGCTCATTTAATCGTTAATCATTGACGGCTGTCAAAATTAATTGAACTACTTAACATAATTAAAAGGCACAAAGGCATATATATCTGATTAATTAACTGCTCAACCTGTTGATTAGCTTAACTGACTTGACTAGAAATTAAATTAATTTCTTTTACAATGTAAATTTTAAAGTCTTCGATCGTATACATAGACATGGAAACTATGCACGATAGGAGGCTGAAGAGAATTTTCAATTGAACAATTAGTGCTTGAAATAACATGTTTTGTGTTCACGGGTGCAAAAACGTTAGTGGCAATAGCTGTTGTCTGCGTATCTGCTGAGTAGTAGGATGAATTTAGCCAAAGTGGGCATGCGGGTACAATTCTCTGCTGTCGACTTTTTTGTGCTGTTCTAAGTAAATGCATTCAAGTACTCAGGACTGGCACACCCGAAGCCATTTCCCATGTGGGTCCAAGTATTGTGATGCACTTGCTATCAGCTGCCTTCTAGCTAGGAAAATATACGCTAGAACTCTGCTTGTTTGTATTAAACTTCAAGAAATGTTTATCCCGTTACTTTGGCGTTCAAATATATACCACCGGCTGGGGAATAAATAGTAACGAATGGTGATAGTAATTCAGTTCCGTTAATACTCAGGTAATAAGTTAGCCATAAAATTAATCTTCGCTGCAAGAGATGACCTCAACACTAATTTTACTTCACTTTGGCGAAGGCGTACTATTTCTTAGCGAAGTTTTTAACTCCTTGTTGGAACGAAAAATTGTTCCAGATTCAGATTGTAAGCGATCTCCCGACTCGTCTGATATAAGTTTAGCAGACTTTTATTTATATCTCTGACACTACTACGATAAAATCAAAATGGAAATTTTTACATTGCCTACAAATGCAGTGCAGTCTGGTAATAGTGACAGACAGACATATTACCTAAACATTACTATATATATCTTTATCTTACAGAAAGAGCTATTAGAAGTGATATGGAGGAACCACCAGGCTCCAGTACACGTGGTGAGCATTAAAAAAAGTATTAAGAATTAGTAATCCATTCGAATCTATGGATAGATAGGCCAATAGACGGCATCTTGGCTTTAGATCAATCTGCAGATCCCTCGTAAACCAGGTCTGATTTTCATTGCTGTCAGCTTTCCTGGTATCTTTTCAGCAGCGATCGTAGGAAGTTTCATCAGGTGAGCAAAGGAGCTATATATCGGATTTCAGAAGTTACCAACCGAGTCGAGCTCCCTAATACTACCCTGAATCCGTTGCATCGAACGTTATCGCTCGTAGTTGCTTTTGATGCCGTTTTTTTGTTGCTTTTAGCCACTATCTATGTTGTCGTATTGTGTGATTTCGTTTGTGATGAATCAGGCTTCAAATCAATGAGCCATTGGGCTTATCTGATTGAATCTTTATCAAAATATTGTATACAATACTACAGCGACTAAGACAGATAATTTTTCTAAACGGGGTCGCTTCATTAATCGACGCTTAAAATAGATTCGACTATAGTTAGGTATTGTTGTATAAGGAAATATTGTAGCATAATCTCAGCAGTTAGTCCGAAGAATAGAACACGAAATAGTCTCAGTATTTCACAACAGTAGAATCATGCCTTTTCTAACAACTCAGGCTTCTTTTGGCCCTAGGTTCGCCAGCAGTGGCCAAAGTAATATCAAAAAACGACTCACTAAGGCGTTCTTCCAACGACTGATCGATGTAGGTTAATATTAAACAATCCCAGAATATGAGGCGTCAGAAAACAGGCGCAGGAACTGATCGGTGTGTCCAACTTACTTAAGCAACCTATCATTACACTGGTGAGTACTTACTTTCTGATCATAATTCGCATGTAATTTTGATAAAAGTAATACATTTTATTAAAACGCATTTTTTCTCTAATTATTAATTGTATTTATTAATCATCATCAGAAGTTTAGCCTTCTCGACTGTACAGCGTCAGATATGTTTTAATTTCTCTTACGAAAGTGAAATCAGTTGTTCCACCTAACTGTTGATTCTAAATGATGATGAACATCAGCATTGTGAGCACCGATACGCCTATTTTTATAAGCACGTACATACCTAGATTGATTCGTTTGGTGACATTTTTCTGCGTGACGCACAAACCAAAGATGTGTATCAAAGTCGGATCGAAAACTGAAGAGGTGCTATTAAAGCTAGCTTGCTAATTGTAAACATGCTAGTTTCGAAGGTTCATTGCTTGTTTAAAAGTAGACAGGTATGGCAATATCTCTCAAAGTAGTGTAAAACAATGCCAAATAGACTAAGCTTTTGAACTATTTGTTAGTAAACGGCTAGCAACGCTGATTCGTGTGTGCTTGCATATCGTAGACATATGAAACGAGTGAAAAGTTGTAGCAGCTTATACAGGGGGCTAATACGACTATACACGAAATCTCTCGATGAGTTTGGATCTGACACATGTACGTGGGAGCGAAGTGTCTGCCAGTAGAATCTAATGATACAGTATGCTTTTTAGATATCAGCTAAAGTACTTAAGTAAAAGATCTGCACAAGCTATGTTGCTAAAACAGTATAACTATATAAATTAGCGGTTATATGAAAACGTTAGCAAAGGTAAATGTTCCATGGCGCACAATCGTAAAACCTCCGTGACATAGACGCTCGTTAGCGGATTACCTAGCGCCAGCCAGACAACATACCTACCTTAATAAAATGGTTATCGCGAAATGTCGAAGCGCTCTCGAGGCCACATGAAATGAATGGTTGACCAGTGCTACGACATGCTTTTATTGACACTTCCTTCGCTGAACACTTTCCTAAAGACAGCAACGCTCGCCGCCCGTAGTTGGTAAGCCCGTTGGTTATGAAACACATCAAAGCTAGAAAAAGACCTTCGAATAGGGTAAGAGAAAAGAAGGCCTGTATCAAAGCGCCAAAAGATCGGGACCCGAGTAGGTCCGGCGGGTTCGGGCCAACCCTTGGCCACTGGATTAGACCTGTCCATCAGCGGCCGTCACAGCATTGTCAATGACTTCGATGAGTTTTTAAGCCGATGACAGTACTCACCGTAACTGTCCGTGTTAGATAACCCTCTTTCTCAAATACCTTCCCGACCAACTAAAACGAAACACGATGACATATATGCGATACATACGCGAGTTGCATCTTTATCGATGTTTAAATATAAATAGCATGTCAGTGCTAACGATTTTGTAATCCTATTCTCTAAGCGGTTAAGTCGCATCAATCGAAACACTTTTACAAATGACAAACAAGTGAAACAATATATTATGAGCGTGTTTATTGAGAATTCTCTTTTTGAAAAGGTAGGATTTTTTTGTATTGGTTTTTGTGACCTGAAATACGGATATCATGCACCAGTTTTGATGACGCTTTGACGTAAATAACGTGTGACGTAACTGATGAGCGCTCATTCTAGAGTAATCCTCTTTTTTTCTCTTTTTCTTCCTTCTCGTTTTCCCTTTCCCTTCTTCTTTCCCTTTTTTTGAAAGGGTAAGGTGAACTGAATAGCCGAGAATAAACACGAATATTCTGAAAATAAAATAGGCATATTTCAAATGTAAATATAAAGGAAGTATTCACTCGAAGCTGTACTAATACAACTCCAGTGGAAGGTAACGGTACGAGACGCTACATATATTGTATTCGCAAATTTTGCTGAAGCCTTTGCAACGCTACCGCAGTTCGAGGTGTGATGCTTGAAAGATACATCAACCTTACGTCCGCTGAGCTGTTACATCGGTCTAAATAAATTGACATTTAATAATGGTCTGTAGAAGAGTTCCACATATCGTTGTCAGATTTTTTTCACCAATATCCTATCCTATTGTCTATCGCTGTGCTAGGTCCGGAGAATTGTTGGTTGATGTCACATTACGTGGTCCCTAATTCAAGAATTTTTAGCTAGAGTTAATAAACATGATTATTATAATACTAGGAAGTAAAATAAGTTCGGGAAACCTGTATTAGGTTATGTTATTCTCTCACCAATGTATGTTTCTTGCTCATACTATTTTTAAAAGTATTACATATCTATTAAAAGCTGTTTCTTCGTTCTGCACATAGGTATCATTCTTGTTACGATTAGCAAAGTTCTGCTTTATGTTTGGGCACAAAACACTAGCTTTTAGAGTTTATAAGATATTTATGTATAGAAAAATCTAATAAAGTTAAGCAGGATACAAGATTATTTAAAAATAAAACAGACGATATGATTAAGAACGCTGATTAGAAATGCTTGCAAGCCGAATTCTGGAAAATTAATTGAAATTTATCGAAAGTAAGAGCATTAGCCGTCAGGGAAATAGTGCATACAAATGCTGCTACATGCACTACGATGCTTCCATACTTAAAGCGTCGCGTAGTTCAGTTTAAATGAATGACGGGACACCCAGACTTTAAAACATACGCGAATATATTGGTTTGAGATAATGGCGTCATTTTGTAACGTTTAGCCTAGAAACAGGGGGCCTTGTTAGCGAGGGGATTGCCCGATCATTGAAGATTACCGCGAGGAGAAACATTTCCGACAGCTGTCATCGTTAGTTATGACAAAAGACAACGCTGCCCCGATAGTCGCAGCAGCTGAGTCTTGGCTGGTATATAAGTGCAGTTTTAGTAGCATCGAAATATATAAGTAAATTCGTGAGCTTACCCTAACCCAGATTTATAAGTAAACGAAAAAGACCTTCCAACTGGCATTGAGAATCTAAGAGACGATTATTGGGAAGAGGAAGCGACAAGCGTCTAAATTAAGATGATTACCTAATATATTGTATGAGCTGTATTTTTTTCATATTGAAATGATATAGAACCACGTATCGGATGAACATTTTCTCCTAATAATTTAATAACCTTCGAACAAGAAGCAAGTTAATGACTGAGTCCTGCCAAACGAAATGATTGGGTCTCACGAAAACATAGAAACAGTTTGATCCTTTGTTAAATGTAGCTGCCGGACAATAGGCACAGCAATCTATTCTATATGCGAGCAGTGAATGCAACCCTCTAAAAGATGAAGATAGTGTATCAGAGGTCATGCTTATAAATCGAGTGATTCTTAACTAAACCATCTCAAAAACATCATACCATCTAAGCTCATTCGTAACGAGCACACAACGTACAAAAGGAACCTTTCGTGACGGTGGCATTGGGATTCATGCCGCAAAAATAAATTAAATATAATACACGCTTTGTTTTTACTTTACGTTACACGCTTTGTTTACGCTTGTAAAATGTAATTTTAACTTAAAATAATACATTCAAATACTATAGTTTTGTGGAAGAAATCCCATTAACAGTCTCGAGCACTGCACTGACTATAGACTTGCTAGAAAAAGTAGTGGTACACGATGTGTTAATTAACCACACTAACACAGTGTTCACCCCACAACAATGAGCACAATGAGGCTTCCGTGAAAACAAAAGATTTCATATAATGCCTTGTAAAAAAAAACGTATGAAATATAGGTAGTTCTGCTACCACGTACCTGTTGGGGTTTAAGCTTTGACATGTCCGCCTAGTACAAATTTCCAATAACACGTCTTACTGCGAATACATAATAATCCGTACAGGACAGCACAGTCTGAACCTGAGCCAGTATTGTTAACTGAAGTTTTAAAATAAACGGTGTTTCACAAAATGTGTACGCAGTCGCAATGGTTGTAACTGCAGTTTTTATTCACATAAAATTAGTACTTAAATTGCAAAAGAATCTACTCCAAATATATAACGTAACGTTTTATTCTATCGCAAATGTTATCGTTATTACCGAATTATTACCGTTCTGGTCAATATAGTGCTGATATCGATGGATTTCTGCACTACATTCCATATTATGGCGCATTCCTGCTTAACTTTTTTTAAAGTGTCATCAGCTTTCTAGCGTGAACTTTATCGTTAAAATATCCCTACTATAAAAAATCCACTAACATTAAGTCTGCAGAACCGGCAGGGTGTTCTATGGGACCTCATTATCCAACCCAACTGTTTGAAAGGTTCTCATCAAGATAAGCATTTACATAACGATGATAATCTGTAGGTACTCCGTACAGTTGGAAATCAATGTTATCATCTTCACCAAACTTCTTTGGATGCGGAGTAATTTTAAGTAACTGGAACCAACTACTGAATAATATCAAAAATTATGTTGTTCTCGTTTGCTTCAAATGGGGCATCACACTATGACTCCTAGTAGTTGTTCCCGCATAACATATGGGTTTGCAGCTATCCAGTAAATGCATAATGATCGATCGTGCTATTTAGTTTAAATATAGCCTTACAGCTCCATACAGTCTTCCCTGGATACTGTGCATCGTGCTCACATTTTTTCAAGTACCGTTCTCAAGACCGTGCTCTTTTATTCGGATTACCTCCATCGATGTACTATAGTTAGCATATAGCTTTTTTTTTGCGCCACGTCCTAAAATGTGACGAACACTTGATGCCAAACCCACGGTTTGCTTGCTTAATAGACTGTTCGATGTTTCGCTACGAATTTCGAGTACATTTTTTGTCTGATACTCTTTTTTCCTGCACGTTATATATAAGCATTTCGAACCGTTTAAAATCCATGTAAAATTTATTTTTTAAGTCGCGTAAGTGGATTCGCTTGGAACTTCCTGCAATATTATCTTTGTACTTAAGCTGCATGTTCATACATCCAATGGTACTTTATAAGGCATTTTTTGTCTAAATGTTAAACGTTAAATTAATGAAAAAAAAAGAATAGAAGGCCCGTGAGCGAGATCCATTAAGCAGCGAACACGTTCTTTTTGAGAAATCTTGTATATTAATTAAACTCAATACATGATGTATATAATGTGTTTTATGGCATATGGAGAGTCTAAAATGGTATAAACAACAAGATTTCGTCTAAATTGAAAAGTTCAAGTTGAAAGGCGGAGGCTAAATAATGAATAGGCGAATGACTGTTGCATGTAGAATAGCATTTATTCACTCCATTCCACTATTCCATTCTTTTTGCTATTGGTGGCACGCGAACGATATCTTCTTTAGCTCTGCAGGACGACATCTTGTCTCTTCCTTCATTTTTCTGCTTTGCCGTTTTTTTTTTGCTAACATCTTAAATTATGGATGTTTTTTTCTGTGTTTTTCGTTTTCATCTGAGTATTAAAATACATGCTCATCTTCTTCCCCACCAACAGTTTGTCTGTTTTCACTATTTACTTTTCTCCACTTGGTGGGGTTTAGATTTAATTCTCTTTTCTGTTCGTCCCTTCCTCAAAGAAGAACAATTATCGTATGAATCCTTCAACACTGCAGCCTTCTTCAACCATTACTTTACTCCCCCCATTAAGTGTCTTTCTACGTACTTATACATATATATATGAACGTGTCGTTTTATATATTCCCATCATTGCTGCTCCCGTACATATTAACACTGGTCTCAACCGCTGCGTTCGGTCTACAGCTACCGCTCCACCCGGTGTTTAGGTTTTTTTCTCCAAACGATATCGTTCCAGCCCCTGGTCACCCCCTTTCCAGCTCTTTGATACACATAGTGCAATAATCAGGTGATAATCGCTGTTTTTTTGCCACACTCCCATATTAAACACCTGAACAATATGAACACGAATCTGCTGTCTACCGAGTGACAGAAGTCTTGTGTGGAGCACTATATGCATGTAGGTCAACTTGTGGGCGAAGACAAGATGGGGAAAACCGGTTGCATTAAATAGCTCTGAAGAATGCGGTACCGCGGATTTCAAATCCGCTAATGGAAAGCTCACAACAGTACACGTATGTGTGTGTGTATTATACGAGCTCAAAAATAGAGCGTACCTTCCATATACATGATACCGACAAAAATACATCGCACAGCTTCCGCAATACGGTTCGTAGAAGGGATGTAGTATAGACTCGTCAATATAAGGAAAGTAAGAAAACGGCATCGGGCTACGGAAAATGGAAAACCACAACAACGACGATACAATAAAGTTTTTTAGATGATCCCTTAGCTATGAAGAAGCCACGAAAGATAATCATTTCACCGAGATCTTCTCATCAATGAATAGAGCGTTTACTCTTTCGACTTCTACAACTTCTAGTACCACTACTTCACATCACTGGACGGGGCCCACAGTATATATATCTATGAAATCAGGCTTTTCCTTCCTTTTGTATCCCCATTTTGACGTATGTATATATGTATATATATAGTGCTGTTCCCTTTGCTGAGCAGTTCCATATATATATATATATATATATATATATATACGCGAAACTGCAAAAGAGATGCTACTTGTAAACATGATTTCGTTCTGCTTCATTGTAATATATTTGCCTGCCCTCACCTCTATGTTACCACAACTGACACCGTCACGGCGATGTAAATATTTACGGACACGCAACCTGCGGGCTTTGGGTTGCAGAGCAATATGATTTCGGTCATGGGGCCATCTAATATGGCACCTTAAGCTATGATTCTCACAGACTCTAACCCGCTAAAATTACTATTCAAGTGAGATGTCTTCCGAATCAATGATCCATCGCATTATTATTATTATCTGAATTGCAATAGATCTATCTTTCCTGTTCTTCATCATTACATTGTACGAGTATACATCATATTATTATATATAGAATAGAGACACATATATAAATATATACAGTCTTCGCCGCGTGCTTGTCGATGTAGCTCGAAGACGAGCTCTTTTCTCTGCATTATTTTTTAATATTACCACCACTATTACGATAGTAATCGTGTCTTTCAAATGATTGTTGACGTCAAATACCAATACTTACAATTTTTTGTCGATTTTTATCATTTTTAAGCAAACGTCCATTCTCTCCCTTCTTACATTGTCGTTTCTTGCTTCATCTATCGATTGCTTGGTCATAATCACGTCATACAAGTCACCACGAGTCGCACGTGACGCTCCACTTCCCTTTCTCCTTCTTCTTTTGTTCTGGAGACAGCAACTATTGGAATATAATATGTAGATGTTCATTACAACTTATAACAAACAGGCGCCATAGTGACGGGGGAAAAGGACCGTCACAAGTGAAACGCGGAAGCAACGCCAAGACAACAGTGACGGCACCTCAATCTTCATATTTACGTCTCATCATTGTGAGGTTACGATTGACCGTCGAGGGATTGATTGATGAAGAAGGGTCCACTTATTGAGGATAATGTTACTATTTTTATCATTTTAAGTCTTATGTTATATAATGAATTACCTGTTTTCGCATGAGAATTGTTGTTAATATGTTATAATAGTCGTTATTAGCATTATTGTTAATATTAAAGTATCTATTTGAAGGAATCTAGTGACAAATTATTAAGTTATTCTCATTTGCTGCTGTCACCATAATGTTATTTTGTTATTATGTCTTGATTTTTCTTCTGTTTGTTTCACCATTAACTCAGCACTATCATCGCGACAATACCCACTTACGTTGTCTGTACGCATGCGTGTCTATGTTTGTCGATCTACCTCCGTCTGTACTAGCTAGGTTCTCGCACTGGAGCCATCTCAACAATACACCGAATCTAGTACGCCTGCCTAGTTCTCCCTATCATTTTTACTCCATTCGAACGTTCGATGTTAGCGCACAATGTTACTCAAAGCTTTTTTCTTTTACATATCTTGTAATATCGTTCATAATACTTTTCTGCCACGTTCATATTGTCATCACGATCCCTTGTCTTCTTCTGCATATGTGTGTGTAAAGTATATTATTGTTTTGTTTTTTATTTTTGTTAATGCTTTGTATATTGTATCACTATCACCATAGTACGATCGTCAGTATCATCACATTTTTGTTTCATGATACGGTACGCATACAAGAATGTATTGTGTCTTCACTTGAATTCATATGTTTACGTAGAGGTTTATATTCATAAAAGGGCAAAATATCTCAACTTATTCATACATATATTTTCTCTCTCTTTGTTTTATTAGTACGCACAATGAGTGTGCAGACTGTGATTGAGGCAATTGCAGCAACAGTAGTTATAGTGTAGGTACACGGTTCGAATAAAAAATTATTCATTTGATCAAGGCGCAAATTAAGGAAACGAATACACTACATTGTTACTAGAATCAATACGACTTTCACGAGAAGCGAGACGAAAGGCGAAAAATAAAGAAATGACATTGTGTTCATCTTACCAATGTTCCTGAAGGGGTTTAATGTAACCATAATATGACAACATATGATTAATATAATTTGTGATATTACTATTATACTGCTCTTAGTATGACATTTACTGTTCAGCTCTATCGAGTTTATTCGATGTACTATATCGTCAGTTTTCTATGCAGTTGTTTGAATTACCGATTTGCAGGAACACAACAATGTTGTTACTTTGTATACGAGAGAAGAACTTGAGGGCTCGTGCATCCATGAAGAGAATTCGTGTTTTGTCAAAGAAGATAATGCTCGTCATGCTTGGCTACAATAACAAGTTCAATCATAGTAGTGATTCGTATTACGATAATAGCAACAGAAATAAGAATGAATAAAGGTGACTCGTTCATCTTGTTCTCCGCTGTATTTGTTGCTGCTGGCGAGAGGTCCACTTTACAACATTCAATCCCTCCCTCGACTGTTTCTTCATATGTACTTGCTGAATATACAACGGGTCCATACAACCTAGATTCGCCCGCATGGACACGAAAGGTTTTCGTTTTCGTAGCTAACGCCATGCCGTCGCTGGCATAAGTTGTATTTTTTGCTCGTAGTATAACTAACCCGTGTAACGTCAACACAATAGACGACCTTTTGACCGACGAATAACAACATTTTGGCAGTCACAAGGAAAGAGTGATTTTTTCGTTCGTGTTACGACTTCGACCGATACCTCTGCAGTGATTTTTTGTGTAGGTATTGCCACCCAAAGCTAGAAGGTGTCGACTGATTGGCCTGAGCACCGTCAAGGCCTTAAATATTCGTATTACGCAAATGTGAATAGGAGAAATGGTACCAATTCAGCTTCCCATTCTGCTAGCTTTTCTCTTAGGACATCCCTGCCGTGGTCAAAGTTGTCGGTTCCATAACAGCTTTCATTCCTAGAAAAAAAACAAAAAGGTTATTGTTATTACTACTGTTCAATATGCACATTTTTTGAATAACTTTAATTATTTTGCTTTTGATGGCTGCATACGATAATGGAAGCCTACATGACTGAGACTCCGCTCGTTTTTATTCTATTAGTTACGTATATTGGTGCGTATTGTTATGTATGATGTATAAGTATACATATTCAAGGTGGCGCATCTGAATTGAGAATTTTTATTTGCTTTATATCTTAAACTGTACCTAACCAAAGACAAGTATTTTACTGACATATGTTGTATATTCCATAAATATATCTGATGATCAGTTTCTTACATAACTACCATTCACAGTGATTACAACTTGAATTCTCAACCTAAACAATTAACTGTCCTATTTCAGAATTTTTTATTATTAATCTGGAAGTAATTTTTGGGTAGTAAGTGTGCACTAAGTGATATTGATGGTTGTAAGCTAATGAAAGTACCGTTAAGTAAGCTACATAGAAAAATTGCAAAGTAGAAGAAAGCGTTAAGATTTCTAAAAAAAAAATACTGACCCTTGGAGCTCAACTGGACGATACTCCTTTCTTATAGGAGAGAAATATTTTTTTTAAAAAGGAGAAACGTTTCTTTCTAAAACGACCAATAATTTATTGACCAAAAAGTGTATTAAAAACGGCTTTTATCGTCATTTTGATAAATTTTCAAACCCTCTGAATCCAGACTTTTTAATAAAAAGATCTTTAATATAGATCTTCTGGTCTTCATGCAAATCCTCCTACGATCCTTCTTGAAGCCGCACGGAAACTAGCAAGAACGTAGCCCCTCAGTTTTGGGCAAAAAAGTTGGTTTTTAATCTTGGTGGCAATTCGTATCGTAGGAAGATTGCGTTATAATTAATCTTTGCTTAAATTCCGAAGTCAATGTTGGAATTTGTTGTTCTTTTTTAGAATAAACTGTGCTTCGCCCTATACCAGGAACAGCGGATGAAAGTCTGCCGGAGACAACAAACAGCCCGGCGAAGTTTTCCTCATTGTAGACCTACCAGCCTATATACCTCAGTCCAACAAAGCACACTCACCGGAAACGTCCCTCTGAAGTTTGGCGCACGTAAGGCTGAGCAGGGCACGAGCCGTATTGTGCTCGTCTGCGTAGTATTCATCAGCCTTGCTTGTCGAGGAAACTGGGACATCATCAGCTTCTTCAATGCCGTCATCGTCATCATCGACCTCCTGTTCCAGAACCTCATCGTCGTCCTGTCCACCACGTCCAGCGGCAAATCCGCTCTCGACGTGTTCATCATCGTGTTCAACAACTTCCTCATGCAACACAACGTCCTCAACGACATGCTGCACCACTCCGTCATGCAAAGGCATGTATTCCTCCTCATCTTCCTCTTCCACAACCTCCTCTTTGATTGCATCATCGGACATGATCACCTCTTCAACAACCTCTTCCTCGTGCATCTCGTCCATGTCCTTTAACGCATCGTTCATAACAAAAAAAAAACCACGCCGTAGATGAACGAATTAAGTACTTGTAGCCACACATACACACTAAACAACTACTTCAGACTTAATCAACAACTTCATTCACCTAAAAATCACTTAGTCCAAGCGCTGAACACTCAAAAGTTTGAAAGCATATGAGGAAAGAAATTTAAATAGCAAAGTCTAACGTGCTATGAGTTTCAGTAAATACTGGACAAAATAGGTTTATAATTACTTCATAGTAAATTTCACGCGAAAGATACCTAAAGCACGACCTGGCTTAGCGAGGATCTCTAGAAAAAAACGACTTAAAGGCGACTGATTAATGCCGTTGTATACTTACTTGCTTAATTTCTACTTCGGCTGGTTCAAAGTGACGTGATAGTCTCTCGACCCTTACACGTTCCCTATTTCCGGAAGAGCTCTGTCCACTACCAACTCCCTAGAAGTGGCATAAGCAACACAAATGCAAAAAAATTGACATTCGTCTCTGAGTAGAATGCGAGAGTTTGTCATCATAACGATATCGAGTATAAATCACTGCGTAAAAAGGCCAGCGACTTAATTTTATCGAGTAAATAAAGGCTACAAGAAGTCACCAAATACGAATCGTCGAGCCTCTAAAGGATAATTCATTTCATGGCAATATAATTAAAGTTATTTCCTGCACTACAGCTGTATGACAAATAGAAATGTCAGACGATTCATCACTATTTTCTCGATTAGATTGCGTGCATCACTTACTAACCTTGAGATCAAAAATGAACTGTCGGTTGTTGGTCTTCACCCGGATTTCATTGTCATCCTCTTCATCTTCACCTTCGCCTTCATCCTCGACAGCCGAATAAGTTGCTGACCCATTCGAATCATGACAACACTCAAAATCGTCCTTGCTCTCTGAGGTGCTACGCACTTTTCGAATGAATTCCTCCGCAACGAGCTGGTGCAAAGAAGCGCTTGAGGACAGACTGCTAGATCGAACGATCCCGCCACCTTGATGTCCATTGCGGTGATGGTGGCCAACGTTACTACCGCCCGCGTGCGGAAGTTGATTATGGTGACCCTGATGCTGGGCCGGTAATTGATGTTGATGAATTTGCTGGTGATAACTGTGTTGTCCAACTGCAGCTGACTCCGACTTGACTCGAACCCGTTTAGCCTCGATATGACGGGGCTGGTGTTGCGTCTTACGTTTAGTTTTTTGAGAAACTGAACTGTCATGAAGGGGCAATGGGATAAGATCGCCAACTTCGTGGCCACCTCCTGTGTTACAACCATGATTGCCAATGCTAGAGTTGGTTGCTGAAGTCACCACTTCTTGCCCTCCAAGAGGAATAATCAGCTCAGCTTGATCTAGTTCGACAATGCCGTCTTCGATAACCTGCTCCACCGATGTCGACGACTCCGTCTCGGAAGATTCGGAGTCCGAACTCGTTGTTGTGGTTTGCTCAGAAGACACCGTCAGCTGCCAAATAGGGGAAACAAATGACGTCGGAGAATTTGTGGCGGCCACAGTTCAACAAATACCTAAAATAGTCCTTCTACGGCATAAATCCAGTATATATGGTAGAATTTATAACAGAAATTTCGTGTTACAAGGAAATATTGTTACCCTTCTACGTGGTTCGCGTCTGGGACGAGAGCTCGTACGGTTCGAGTTGTTTTTCTTGTTGCCATCAGGTTTGATTCCACGCCGATTCACATGCAAGAGGAGATCCGGCCGATCCGACCGGAACGAATCGTGATGAAAGATTGAGTGGCTTGCGGACGAAAATGACAGCAACATCACAGAACCATTGGCGCCCTGACCAGACTTCGAATTCTTCGGCACCTTCCGAAAGCCGTACAAGTTCAGTTGGCGAACAAATGATGTGATATTGTTCGTTTTGAAGAGTCGTTTAGAGGCATCTAAGTACTCCTGCGATAGTAACGAGCGTTGGAAAGGTTATGGTTTATATAGCTAGCCTAACGAATACGCGTTTCATTGGAACTGTTTAAGTTCAAATCGATCAATCTAATTTCTAAATGAAAAGGCAGCCAATCTTTAACTGAAGTAATGTTCTCTGATGATCTCACATAAGTGAAACTTTAATCTTAGCTACCTATCCTTAGCTATCGTAGTGATTTGATATCAGGAAAAAAATTGGTATTTTACCCTTTCGAAGATTTGATAGTTGATCGCAATTGCAGTGCCACCATATATCCACTGTATGGCACCGCTGTTGCAGTCGGACACTATACGCCAGAGCTTGAGCGGGAAGCGAAGATTGCTTAGATTACCAAGCAGCAATCGAGAGTCGAATTCTTCGGGAACAGGCGGCGGGGACCGCGAACAAGTAACTTCTTCGACTGTCTCCACGTTGGAGTCTTCCGTCACGTAAGACGAATCTACGTCAACCGACATCCTCATATCTACTTATTCTTTAAGTGGTTGATTAGTTCCCGTTGTTGCACGTGATTAGTACCGCCTCGGACGTAATTTTTGCAATAGGCAGTTTGGACTGTAATTTTAGAATAGTAGTTCCTTGAAGAGCTGCTAATCTTATCGCTTTTCGTCTCTGCTTTCGATATATGTATTTGTTTATATAACGTACTACTATGTAGGCTTATCCCGATGTGTATGCGAAACAAATGCAATATGTGCGGCCGAAGGAAGCCGCTTAATGTGAAAGTGGTAGGCCTTCGTGTTGACCGCGAAGCGGCCGGATCCCGAATGTTTGCTCTGTTTGAGCAGCAGAGCTGCCGCATTCATCCACAACTCTGAAAACGTAATTCAAAGCAAAAAATACATATACATTATGATTTTAATTTTCTTACTAATTATCATATTCGTGAATGTTAATTCGAAATCCATTTCAGTTTGCTGTTTCTAGTGCAGAAACTAATTAAATAGCTTAAGTTTCAATACAGCGAATGTCAGGCGCACGTCTTTCATTTGCCTCTCATCCTTCTTACAGTGCGGACCTAGTAGTAGCTATAATTTTCCTATTATTCTTATTATTATTATTATTATTTTCCTATTATTCCAAAATTGACCTTTGCTGAACAGCCTGACACAGACATCGAGAGAATTACAAACAAATCAAAACGTAGCTTTAAATATTTCCATTTCATGAATGGGCTCTATGGAATGACTTCGCAGTTATGAACGTATGAAGTTACTTATCATGCAATGAGATTCTGGGGAAGCATCGGCTTCCATGTCATGGTGTGAATCAGCCTCTTGAAATACAAAGTACAGAAGTGTGCAAAGGAAATGGTGTTTTGGATTCTCTAAATTTGGAAATAACTAGAAAGCGTTTAAATATTGTACGGTGTTGCTGATTGCAGTTAACAGCACTATATATTTCCTGAAAGTTACAACGGTGAACTGTTGAGACAGGAATTAACAATAAAAACGCAACTGTGTAAACATAACTCCCTACATAACTGAGGGAAAGAACACCGTTATTGCTTTGAACGAGTGCTAGCGATTGTCGCACATAGCCACTGTACCGTAATGAGAGGCGTTCCAGTGGCAACAGGGAATATTAATATGGCAACCGAATAAATTACAGATCGCGTCGGGTAATCGTGTTGTGACGACGGGTGCGTGTCTGCGCACTGTATTGCAACACGACTTTCACATTGCTCTGCATGCTTCGTGGCTGTATTCGGCTACAATAACTGGAGACGACACAGAAAATGGACTGAACATACTCCGTCCTCCATGACGCCTAATTGCGCGTACAAGGTCGTAACCAAAAGTTGGCACTGATGCACGAAAATGTCAGACAAAAATATAGATTCTCTCATAGGTAACATGCTTTGATTACCAGAATATTAGGCTTCCTCTTAATATATCTACAAATGGAAAAGAATGTTAAGAAGCTCGTTGTCGCCCAATCTCGAGGTGATATGGGCAAATCCAATGTACCCGCCACAGTACTGAACGATTTATTCATTAAAATCTTTACAGAACGTTTCCTTAAGTGTCTAATAATGCTCAGAATTTTTATTATACGGCAAATATTTACGAAGGTATCAATAACCCGTCTTAACTGTGGCACTCAGAATATCACAGAGCTGATTGAGTACTTCTTACGCACGTTACAAGGATCAATTTGGTTGAAAAATATACTTTGCAAACGATGTAACACAAAGGGCGCTGATTTCTTAGATATGTACTTGATATAATCAATTTTCAATTCAATGACCAGAAATTCTATTCTGCGGCGCAGTTTTGAGGCCATATTAAAAATTTATCTCAACTTATTTCATTAGATTGCAACGATAGCTTTTATTGATGCACCAGTAGACAACATGATCAACTAACTAACGTTAGAGAATAGTGTAGTAACGTAATAAAAACGCTGAGAATGACCCTGATTTTGCTTTTTCTCGCTTTTTTTTTTGCAAATCACGATTTGATGCAACCTAGTTGGCATAATAATAACTATTGTTAGTTATCATCATCATAATCATTACTGTTCAAAATAGAACCAGCAATAACTGGTGCAGCAGCAGCGGCTGTAGTGGCCGCTATGGCGACAGCAACCGCTCGTCATTTAGTAGTTCCGCACTGAACGTCGGCCCTACCGACCGAGCGGCCGATGACTTGCCTTCCCGGTTCAGTCCCTGAGCGCACGCAACAAGCAAGACGCAAGAGACGCCAGCCATAGACTACCATTAATACACACATGCACTTATTGGCAGCATAGTGTAGTGCAAGGGACCACTGTTCTCCATCGCGCATTTGCGCGTCGTCACCATTGATGATAGTGCTGTCCTATGCTGCTAATACGCGGTGCCGTTGAAGCTGCTCAAGCAGTTACTGCGGCAAGACAACAGTAACAATAACAGCAAACATCGAGCGCGTGAAATAGCGCTGGCGCCACGTTCGTAAAAGCTGGCTTGGTTATTGCAGTTGCTGTTAGCTAGTGAGCGGCGCCAATGGGGGAAGCGGTTCTATTGTGAACAAAGTAAAGTGACGATGCTGCTGGCGGGCGATGTGCAAACGTGGTCCCATGGGTCACAACAGGGAAACGTCCATCCGCATATCGTCAGCACCAACAACGTAACTATCCGAGCAAAGAAATAGCGGCAGCGTGTTATTCAAGCTGCTGGTTTCGCTGTCTGCTGCTATATAGCATTATATGGGGCTGTTGCCACCTTTGTGTCGCTAGAGTGCACACCGAACGAATTCTCTTAACTGAGCGCAATCGTAAACGGTGTCTGTAATGTCCGCGACAGTAACGCCTTCGCACACAAAGATACGTTTCGAGAAACATCCAAGCAAATAAGGATGCGCAATAATAACATCTAACATGCTTATATATATATATGTATATATATATATATATATATAAAAACAAACACAAGGTGTTGATATCTAGAACAAGTGCAATCGCAGCTCTAGAAGAGGGCCAGCGACATTCTACGGCTGTTATGATTTGAGGAGTGGTCTTTGTTGTCGACACACCGCAGATCAGGGTCACATATTACCTGGCCAAAAAACAACAATAACAACTACAGAACGACAGAATCTACTAGCGCAACAACAATAGTATGGTGTCGTCAAGATGACCGCGTGTGTTCTAATGCAGGAATCTTGATTACAACAGCAATAAGGATATTAGCAAACTCAGTACTTGAGAAACAGAATGATAGTGCATCACACTGATGCTTTTGTATTAAAGTCACTTGAAAGGATTCCCGGTAATTGCTAAGATTTTAATTATCATCGTTCATGATAATCGTAATGTAAATAGAAAAACGAACACTAACGATTTTGATCATAGTAATACAAATTATAGTCGCAGCAGAACCAGTATCTACCCATAGACTGAAAACGAATAAAGTTAGGCAAATGAATGTGACCCACAAATCATCTTCTTTATAATTTTGCGTGCTTATCTGTTATAATAAATAAGAAAAAAATAGCACACAGTGACAAATATTTTCAGGCTCCGCTTATTTAATATACAGATAAAAAAAAAACCTCGCTTTATTTTAGCTTCACAAAATGGAACGACCTTTACGTCAATTATGTACCACAAATGGAATAGCGCCGAGAGGGTAGAACCGTGAAAGATAATAGATGCTATTCTACTAACACTAATTAGCTATACTTGTTTGTACTTTTTTTCTGCAATGTCTTGCCGTAACAGGAAGACCTATTACTTTAGATAGATGGAACATTTTAGCGCAAATGTTTTGCGTGATTTTTGCATCCAAAGATTTGTCAACCCCAACAGTAGCAGCAAAGCACGCGAGAATGTCACTACAGACAGAACAAAAGTCTATAAACATACACGGGAGCGCCATACTGTGCAAGGGTAGCATAGAGATCTGTAAAATACGCATGGACATTTCACACGGAGATAGTGGATTCATCGTATTCGGCGGAGACAGACAGAAAGACAGTGAACGTGAAGGATTGTGTTCGAGCCGTGAGGTTAACCTCCTACAAATATAATTAGCTGTTGAGGTCAACAATGCGCGCTGCACACTCAAAGGGCAACGGACGAACAGCAAATAAAGCAACGAACTGTGTAACGGCTACAAAGCACAGATGTAGAAGTTCAGTAGTATTCATATACGTAGAAGTAGATATAATAGAAGACCAAAGGGGTAAAGCGAGTTCGAAGCGACTGACAAGTGTAGACACCAGCAATTTATGGTGTCCGTGCAAAACTGACAGCCTGATAATTAAATCTCTATATATAATTTGTATAATACATACTGTTTATAAGGTACACTCGTATGCTGAGTGCGGTAAATTAAACCAAAGCGTAGGAGTGCGAAGCCTCGAAAGGTTGAATGAAGCTAAACTAGCGGAAACGATACAATACAAACAGAACTTACACATGTATCAATTTATCTTTAAGACAATATCGAAGCACAAGAATTCAGAGTATCAATTGCATTGAGTCTAATGCACGAGATTATTGATTACGTTATGTACAGCAGCAGCGCCAAACAAGCGATCGAGTAACTTTCCACAATACCAACATGCTTGAGGAAAATATATACTTGTATGTGAGTATAAATGGATCGCGCAGTGGCCTGGGATCGCGCGGTGGCCTGGGAAGACAGCAATAATTATTCAGTGCATAAACATCTGTACATCGTGCGAGACCGCTATCAAGTAGTTAGTATCCTTTCTCGACTATTTACAGTTCTATTGAACAACGGTGTTCTAAATTTTGGCTAACCGTTGCACTTTGTATGCAACATTAAAAAGGCAGCAGGTATATTTGAGAAAACTTGTTCAATAAACTGAGTTTTTTAAACTCGTTACTAAGTGCTATTATTATTACTATTGTGCATTGCACTTATCATTTTTTTAAATTTTAGACAACAACACATTTTTAGTTTGCCTTTACGATATGCATTCACGTCACTTCAAGATTACACTAGTATACGCCACCGGTGCGAATACATCGAATAAGTCACTATGTCAGAAGCTCGTCCACAAGTCGAATCGCAGCGCCAAATACGCAAACCAAATGATCATACCGAATGTGGACTATTTATTATTAGATTAACGAGAATATTGTCAATACGCTTCAGACACTGCGGGTCCATCACAACCGCCACCACCCTCACAATCAGAACGGGACTAAGACCACATATTATAATGAGTCTGTAGCAACTACTGCCAATTGTGGTGTCGCTCAGCAAGTAAACTATTGAGTCTATGCACGTACACACTGATAATGTTGACACTGCTTTCGTAGGAGGTAAACTACCAACATCATCATTGTGGTTGTCACCATCGGCTACGCGCTGCACTTCTCATGAAGCAGCACAATGCATGAATTAAGTAAGGTTGCTTGTACCACCATTCGCGTTGTTGAATGCCTGCAGTTAACTGCTGCTACTGACGTTGTTGTTGTCGTTAGCGTCATTACTGCTACAAGCAGCTGCTAGGCGCAGTTCATTCAGACTCAAAGCGACTGCTTTCGCTGTTGTTGCAACGGCAGCAACTATATGTAAGAGCAGCGCACTTCCATTGCCGCTGCTGTCAACTGTGTATAATATCAATCCCTGTTCGAGCACTGGGCGCTGGACATCACCGGCCATTTCATTATCTCACAATGTCACAATAGGAGCGCAGGAAAGACTTGAACTGGCCACTACTACTTCGATAATTACTATTTTTATTCTATACGGACGACAAGACCGGCCGAGCTAATGACCGAGCGAGGCGAGAACAGAGTACCATTTATACCACGACCGATAATAATAATGTACGATACAAGAGGCAAACTATGGACAGGGCAAGGCTGAGGAACGTGCCATCGCACGAATCGACAACTCGTATGCGAACGATACCTATTTAGAGTTTATGAGCACAGCAGCAGTAGCACCAGCAGTAGCAGTAAACCAGAAACACACACATACACGATCGCTAGTCGGGAGACCAATCATTGAACCAAACAAGCCCGTGTTGCTCGAAGGGGTAGGGGAGATTAAGGATTGACTGGGTCGATCCCGTGTGACCTGAAGGCAGCGCTCATTCATGCCCATTTAGTGCATGAATCATATCGAATACTCATTCGTTTGATCGGATTCCGCCTAGGAAGCCGACCAAGCGTCACGGAATAGGTTGTCAATGTTCCGGGAAGCTGCGAAAAACCACCAAAAGACATGGAGCGTCCAGTGGGCCCTTAGGCCTAACGGTGACTCGTAAACAATTGCCAATGTTCACTTAAAATCCATGTAACCTCGCACGGGGGTGACGGGAGGTGATTCGGAGTCATCATACGGATTGCGGCAGACGTGGATTACGCAGGTATTTCGCGTAATTTCGCTGTTGCGGGGGCCTGCTGCTTTTGGAACGGAACATTCGAATCATGGCTTCAGCTGAAAATCGGCCAAATTTTAGTGGTCATTGACTCGTTAATGACAGTACTCACCTTTGAGAGAAAATTCGCCGGGCGACGAACGCTATAAATTGGCAAATCGTCAACTCGAAATCTGCGTTTCGCGAAAATCGAACGCTCCAAGTGCGCGGAGAGAAGGTGAAGATAACCTGAAGCTAGCGGCGCTGTGCGACCCGTGATGGCGGGTTTCCGCCGTACGATGGCAGGTTGAAGCATGACAATGAATACCATTAAAAACTGCTTTGAAAATACATACAATGACAAGTACGCGCGCATAAGTTAACAAGATATGATAACAAGCAGTTGTGCTAGCGGAAATTTAGCCAATTACGAACGAAATTTAAACCACAATGTCGGCCATTGGCCCGATTCGAATCGTGGCGCTTAGAAGCGGGACGCTAAATTGGCGCCCTCTGAAAGTGTTGACAATGAAGGTGTTTGATTTGGGGTAGTTCGAGTCAATCGAAGGTGCGGGAAATTATCAACTTTGATTAGAGTGTATATGTGTGTGTCGGCTGTTTAGCCGAATTGATGGTGAGTGCTGTGCAGGTGTTTGGTGGCATAAGCGCATAATGTGTGCAGGGTAGATGACTTTGCACGCTATCTCTGATGCATATGCTGAACTCTTGCAAATGATACTTGAATTGTTATAATCATTGGCACAGCAGATTGTCAGTCATATACGCGCGCGAACCAAAACGAAATCTCGTTTTTTGCCATTTCGTGTTGATTGCTGGTTTGTATGGTGTGATGATCCCTAATCGACTTTTTGTGCCGACTCCGCTAAGCTAGTGTATCCGTCTATGCTAAATTTACATTGTCAATTTACTACTCTAACGCAGAAGTGCATGTCAAAGTAAGATTATGGCGCTGTTTATCTGAAATTTGGAATATTATTAGTTGTGGCTTCAAGCTACAGTGTTTAGTTGTCTGTTTCAGATGAATGGAATCGAGAAGATTATACATCTGTAGAAATGACAGAATAAAGCCACATTTACTATTGTGTTTGTCCATTTTCAAGTATATCCACTTACTAGATTTACCCGAATGCAGAACAGTTTTCTTTACTTAGCTAGGTTTTTGAATTTATTTGGAGTGAGGTGCTTTAAACAAACAGAAAAAAAAACACCAATGGCAGAATGTTCTACCGTGTTTAGTTAGCAGCCATGTGTTGAGACTCACTATTGAAACTGTAAAACATTATACGAGCAAAAATTGATGATAAACATCCTACATTGGTTTAGCGCTATACAGATCGACCTGTTCAGGAGAACAATCACCATCGTCGCTATTCATGTGATGATCGCGTGACACTGTGTCATCCCGTCAGCAGTAGTAAGTGGCACGGGTACTTACCTCCTATTTTATTTAATGGAGGGCTACCTTAACACATTAAAATTAAATATTTTTAATCTAATCCTTTTCATTCAAACTCATGTGTATCGCCATATGGCGAATAGATATTAGCGTATAAACACTGCATTTTTCATATGCAAATATTTAGAAACATTTTTGCTACTGACCTGTCATCATAAGAACAAAATGGTTATGCTATTCAAAACCGAGTAACAATAAGTTCGCATTGTATTAAAAATTTTATTATTGTTCACAGCTTAAAATGTTATTTCTCCAGTTAGCACAGAATACGAATATAGCAGTCAGCTCGTCTAGTATACCAAAATTATACATCACTTTTTAAACTTTTTTATCATGGTTATTTTTAATTGCGAAAGACGTACAGGTGTGATAAAAGTAAAATTTCATTCATATAAGCTTATTGCATCGCAATAAAATTCGGGATGGTTAAAGTTTTTCATCATACAATTAATATTTAGTATTTTTGCTAAGTTGCTTTTATTTCTAACAATAAATGAATTCATTTAGAGACCAACATAAACTTAAAACGTATAATGTACGCTCATATTATTATTTAAATAAAAAGTGTCTGTTTTTCGCTTTTACGTAAATTTCTTTATATGTGCTTTAAATGAAATAAATATATTACCGTTAAAATAAGAATGCACATGCAGTTGCATACAGCTTGTTTTTACCAGAACCAACCAGTTTTCCATGTCCGCTTCAAACAATTAAGTTACTGTAACATGCTCGCCGAAACTGTTTTTGCAATCACTATCGGCTTTGTATGATATTGTGTATCATTTATTGTATTGGTGTGGTTTTTGTTGTCATTTTTTCAGCTTTCAAGATGACCTCGTCCAGCAGCCCCATTCTCCCATCAAACGACGTAGGGCCTGTAGGGACACTCCTATTTTTCTCTCTTCTTATGATTGTGTGTCCCATATCAACATTTTTCATTGTCCGTAGCACACTTGTTCACTTCGCCACTGACATGTTGACATCCTCAATTGCCGCAGCGGTGTGCTCCATTTTGGCAGTACACGGAGTCGTAGCAATGTTCGTGTATAAGGCCTATCACGAAAAGGATGACGGACCTTCACCAGCCCTGGTTGACAAGGACAGCAAGGTTCCACAGAAGATCGACTAAATCTACATCGCGAGGAAAGAACTTGTTCTCTATAATAACGCGAAAACGACAAGAGAAAGTTCGACTTTTGTGCTGCCTGGTTTAGAGCCAGATGTCATATTTCACAAGTATAAACCAACAAAAATAGTTTGATACTTATATTTCTGAAGCCGGGTTTACATTCATAAAGGAAGCACCTGTCTGAGCTGGAAAGACAACTAATCACAATACTCTCGTTAACAATAAAATACATTAAACGAGATAACAATATCCTACACAACGCATAAATATCAGGACATTGACAAGAGGTCTAATATAAATGATAAAGCCATTAATAAAGATGTTATATGTACGGAAGAATGTGTGAAATAGCTGAGCGATCTAGATTATCTAAGAATTAAAGCGATCACTCCCTAGTTACTAAAAGTATCACGGATAGCACTCCATACCCTATCCCCACCGAAGATCAACTACACGGATACTTAAAAATGCTACTACATCATCAAAGACCACCAAGAGCGTACAAAGGTTATAGTTTATCATCTACAACAGTTATGCGCGTTTACCTCGTTCTATTGGCCAACGTGGCAATTTTCGATGCTGAGACTACATCTGAAGGCTACCTTCCTAAGAGTAATAAGCCCGAAATCATCAGTGGTAATCTAATTGACCATCTAAAGAAACACAACAATCTTCTTCGAGCTGATCGCTGGTGGCCAGACCAGAGTCCGGTGGATTGGTCTGTTCAGTGTCACTACCCAGCTACCCCACAAACCGACTCGTCTACGTCATTCTGTGTTCGGACCCTTCAGATCAATTGTAGGCCATCTTCAGTTCGCGCTGTCTACCAAAATGTCGTCTTCAAATCGCCAGTTGAACAGATTTCGCTGAGTGTACGTGCGAGAGGCGAACAGCTGGACCCTGCGGCCACCGCCTCGTTTATGGGTGTGTATTAGGGTTCGCTTTTGTGATGCAGCACGCTATTTTGACGTGGATGCATGTGTCAATGAATTTTTACTCTATTTAGATTGAGTCGGGTGTTCCATAGCGCACATTTAATGTATATTCAGTAAATATTATATATACGCTAGTAAATTATAATTAAGATAAGAATAAACGGCGTTCACTTAGTGAGGTGAACTTATGATGAGATTATCAACCTTCGCAATTTCAGATTTAGTTCAAATATATCGAACTTATACCTTCGGTAACTTCGTTGCAAAGCAAAAACGGTACCATCTATGTGACACAAAATTATACTGTAATCATAAATTTATTCAAAAGGGTAGAACCAAGGCTTTTAAATATACCCTATTGTATATTGTGTCGACCTCCACAGCTCCTGTTTTCCTGAGGTCGTATCTCCATCTTAATCACAGCGTTCCGCTAATAAAGGACAAGTCTTTGATTATAGCGCATCGTCATATACTAAATTGAATAAAACAAGATGTTAATGGGTCTAGAGTGGAATGATACATCACTTCGCCTTTGAAATTATTTTATTATGCAGTAATGTGATTGGATATTTGTGAGCATTATTTCCTTATTTAGATAACCATTGGTATACAAATGAGGCTCACTAAGTTGTCTGAAAGCCTCTTGGCGGCTTAACATTAGGAGCTTTCCTCGAAGACGCTAATGTTTTAAGGAGGTCTCCAGAACCCTTATTTTTCACTTTATAGTTGGTAAGCCCATTGTTGTCGCCTTCTCAAGACACGTGTACGGCGCAGAGCATTTGAAAACATTAGTTTTATTCGCATTAGTTATAAATGAAGGTTTAAATAAATAAATGAAAGTTAATCATTTTATCGGTTGAACTAAAAAAAAAACCGAGGTGGACTGGTAGCATAGCTAAAAAAACATTTGAAGGTCAAGTATAAATCTTCGACGGCATTGTCTAAATCTGCATAAACACCCAGCTACGTGACTTGGTACATGGCTATAGCTACGTATAAAAAATGACACAAGTGTTACGTAATTGGGTGAATAAAAAAGTTAAACTGAATGTGTTTTCGGGTTGTAAAAGCAATAGAATGGCAGGTATTGTTGTTTGCTTTTGGTAATAATCACTGTGTGTAAGGATATTATAGCTTTAAGAAGAACGATAATTTTATATAAGGGGCAGGAAATATGAAATTGGGTATTGCCTTATAGAGTTGACCTAAGATGTGTGTCAACCCCCCATTCTTGGCTGGTTCTAGGGTTTTCAATCCTCCGGCGAACTCTATCGTGGCACCACTTCAGACTTACTTTTCTTAAATCAATTGAACCTGCCTTTGTCACTATATTAATCTTTATTCGGTACATTCTCTTATTTCTCGATTTGTCATCATTCTGCCGAATGTTTTTTATGGTAAAATATTTGCAACAACTGTCGGCATCTTGTTCAACATGATGTTTTAGTAACCTCAAAAAGCTGCACTGTCCTATATTCAATATTTGACGACATGTTTATTAGGACTCTGGTATAACCGATTTTCGTTGTATTTAATACAACATACAGGTTTACATCAAGAACGGTATTTAAAGCTGTGAAATATATATATATATATATATGCTGTTGACCATCAGGGTTTTAGTTTGAAAAATCTGAATATATGAGGTAAGATTTGTAAAGAGCAGTGCTGAGAATCAGGATGAGTGTAATTTGAACATATTCAGTTGAGTATTGTTATCAAAATATATTATGAAATACTTTAGTTGATTCGGTCTTATTTTAGGTCTTTTGGCACTTGTGGAACTGGCAGAACCTTCGCCTCCCGTATTTGTTGATGTTGAAGTCGATTCAAGTCGACTTTCGGCGCGCTCAAATGATGAGCCACTTTTAGTTTCTAGCGTATATCGTGCTCCAGCCGGTGCCGGTGGGGTTCAGTCAGTGACAGTAATGGCGGGGTGCCAGGGCTACGTCGGTACGGTGCTTCTATCAGAAATGCGTTTAGATGCTGAGAGCAAAGGTGTCTCTATCGAAGGTGGCCCCTGCCAGGAGAGTCACGAGGAAGGAAGCAAAACGAAATCTAGAGATCGGAATCTTACCGTGTCAGCAAAGCCTGTGTACTTACTGGGTACGTGTGACTTTCTTTGATTACTAGAAGATTTGACCTTGGTAGTAGAAATTGTTTTTTTTTCTAGTTTATTGTTTCTCTGAAAATTGTTTCTATGAGATAACAATAAAGAGCAGTCGAATTGTAAATATGGTCTGGTGTCTCGCTTTATGCGAGTGCTAACAACGTTATTAGTTTTAGTCACGAGTTTAGGGGCTCATTTCAGAATGGTCATGTAAGTTGGCTTAAATCGGTAAACAACACGATGGCTTGGACGGCTAAACTCTGGCTGAAAAAAGCCAGAATGCAGTTGGTTAAAGCCTCGCTATTGGTATATAGGATGCAATAAGTGTGCTTAAATAAGGAACCAAACGACTTAAATTAGTAAGATAGTATCATTTGAAGAACACATGCATGAATGAGTATTCCAAATAAGAGCTTGCCAATACCAAATGTTCTAATTTATTTGTGCCTGTATTAATAACTAGAAATCCGATTTACTGCATTAGGCGAGCCGCACTCTGAAGGTTTCAGAGGTCTCCGTGATGACGTTTCATTGGTAACTCAGGTGTCGATGGATCGATTAGGTGTTCTAGAGCACACACTCGATCAGTGGGATACTCCTGTATCACTGGTCATCTACGCTCCACTTAAAGATGGAAGGCCTTCTGGTGACGATTGGCAACGCTTGTACATCTCCAAAAAGGTTAACTAGAGATATATATATGTGTATGCCGGCGATGCATTAGTATCAGCACACATTTCATATATATATATATATATGTAATCCAACGTATTATATTTCCTAGGTCACGGCGTTTAAGTTGCATCCGTCTAGCGTGGTGAGTCTTGTCTACTCTGTAGATAAAGGGGAGCAGTACCCCATCAACGCTCTTAGAAACATCGCCATACGACAGGTACATAAAAGAATTGGTGTACTCGTTTCGGTAAATTCTATCTATGCATCATACTCGCTTTTGATTATCAGTCGAAAATTTATGCTTTTGTTATTTTTACCAACCTTCTTGTTAGACAATGCGCTTTTTCGTCATGGGCCAAAGGCTTAGCTCTAAGCGAAATGGCTCGACCCGTAGTACTATTCCATACGCCATACTTGTTCTATGAGATGCTGTGATAAACGGGGCGTACTTATAAATTCGAAGATTAACGTGCTTGTAACGAACGGTTCGTTGAATTAGGCACATTCACGCTTCCTGCTTCTCGCCGATGCAGATTTCCAGCCATCGCCTGACCTAGCTAGGCGAGTTCTTCCTTTAGCCCGTGACCGAAGCAGAATTTCATCGCGTGCGTCTATCATTGTCCCAGCTTTCGAGTACGCGGATGTTCCCCACAAAAGCGATGTAGTGGCTGCCAACAAGCAAGAACTTATGCAGCTTATACATGCGCAGGTATTAAGACAAATGTATTAGTGTTGTTTTAAAGCGGAGACTTAACATAGCTATTGGAATTCCAACGTCTGAAAACTGTAAATAAGTCACGAAGTGGTTTTGACGTCGATTCTTTTCACCGTGAATCTTTTACGTTTAAATTATTGTAGTACATAAGTGGCGCGCGTTTTACCAGTGTAGTTCGAACTAGTATTAAGAATTATAATCTAGGAATAAGAAACTTGTAATCTTTGCAGGGTTCTGCCAGTAATTTTGTGCTGACTTTTCTGTTTACGCAGAGGGTAGCAAATCTTACTTGTTTACATAGAAATCATGGATTTGTTTGTTCACTGTTATTACACACTGTTACACACTAATTTTTTACTGAGAACAGCACTGCACGTTTATCACAAGTGTGTGGATCGAATAAACGTTCCACTCACACTTTGATAATAAAAAAAAGTTGGGTAAAACAACTACAGGAGTAGATTTGGCTCTGTGTGTACTGCTTCAGAACGTTATGAGCACCCCTTAGGTGCCCCAAGATGGCTAGCTTTCGGTATTCGAGCTACATGTTCTATTGAGATTTTTGTTCATTACTGTCCTATAGGGTATTGTATCGCCTTTTCGCCGTAAGGAATCGCCACAGTCACACGCCGCAACAGATTACTGGCGGTGGTATACAGCCTCGGAGGCATACGAAGTAAAACCATCCTCTGATAAGTTTGAGCCATATCTGGTTGTCGAGAAAAATGCACATTTACCTCTCTACTGGGAGAAATTTACTGGTAGGTTCTGGACTGTAACTTATTACAGTATATTTGTGTGTCAACAAGTAATATTATAAAAAAACACTTTCACAGTTAAATGTCCATTTATAATAATAAATTAAGAAAATGAAATAGATTATTTCTGTTTATATGTATAAGCTCATCATAGAAAAATTTAGTCTTTCTATATATAAATAGTATCTGGTTTCACGTCAATGAGTGCATATGCTTCTACGTAGTCACAAAACTAGGTTTCTATAGATTTGTTTTAAAATTTATTTTTACTCGCACTCACTATTGTCGATTTTGTCAATACATTTCAGGTTATGGAATGAATAAAATAAGCCATATGTCTGAACTTCGCGTAGCAGGATACAAATTTTGGGTGGCACCGGACGTTTGGCTCATTCACGTACCTCACAGGTGTATACTAACGACAAAATCTCAAAAATCTTTTACTCAGACTTAAATATATTAAATACACAAGGACATTTTTTCTGCAGATATAGCAGCATAGAGTAATTGTATTTTATACACCATAGCTCTCAATCAATTTTTATTTAAAGATTATATTTAGTTGTAACAATAGAAAGAGCAGTTGAGCTGATTACTAACATAATACATAATCATATGAAAACACGAAGACAATTTTAAAGCAGAAATCATGCTTTCATTGCTTCACATCGCAGTTTTTGAAGCTTTACACGATTGACAGAACTACGTTATTATTAATAACTACATTATTTTAATAGTATTTGTTAGTTTCTTCTTTAGCTGGGCTTAATTACAAGCTACTTTTGAGCATTCAGTAAATATACATTATAACAGCTATACTGCTTTATGCTGCTTTGTTGTGCTGTAAGCTATCTAAGTCAAATTATTATTTTTATTTCTACTATTTTTATTGTTATTTTCCTTTTCTTACAATTTTTATTTACATGTCGAATTGTAGGTATGTTACAAGAATTTGATAAATCTTGTTTAATTATTAGAATACATTTTCGTATTCTTACTAGGCATCTAATAAAATATTGTATTTTTGTTCTATCTCCAGGCTTTCAACGCATTTCGCTGATCATCTTCAAAATGCCACTTATCGACTAGCTAACAGAGCTCTACGCTTCGAATTTCTTCACTATCTTCGACGAAAATACCATCTTGATTGCAACGACGAGCGAGCTCTTTGATCACGCAATAGCTTGTGCAGACTTAGTTCTGAAGTTATATCCTCGAGTGTGCTACTCTTCAGCCCTTTTCAGGAAGAGGGTTTTTAACAGCAATAAGGCTGTATGGACAACTGAAGTTAAGATTCTCCTAAAAGTCCTAAAATAACTTCAAAGTAACATAGTCGTCATATAAAGAGGGATATACATACAAATATATCTCAAACAATACAATATGAACAAATTCCGCAAATAGTCTGGTCTTACTCCAGAAATATGTACCGCACCTAAGAGCCGCTATAAACTTTAGTGTCCTTCGACTTCTCTCAACTATATTTAGTCTGTAGGTGTTCGAGGATAAATATGAATAAGGACATCTAGGTATGCGGTAGCACGAGTAATTATGACAAAACTTCACCTGGGTACTATCGTTATGTAGGTAAACACGTGGATCATTAATTATTTCATGTCGGGGAACCTTGGGTAAACAAGAATCAATTATCTAATGTAATTTAACGATTTTCAACCTAAAATCGTCTCATAGCCACTGGTCTCTGATGAAAAACCGTTTTGAACAACACTTTTTCGTGAGGGTCGACGGTCAAGAGTATCAAGATGGGGACATTTCTTACAAACGGCTTTAGTGTACGATGAATTTACCATTACCGCAGTTACGTTGAGGATTGTTTGGACAAATTGTTCATTATTTGTCATTTACCGCTGATTCAAAAACGTATCTTTATCTCTGAAATTTCAGATGCAGATTAAGAAATGTACTTTTTTAACACGAGGTAATGCCGGCACATATAGTAGAAGTGCACGAGTACGATTTATGCAAGCTTTATTACTTAGAGCGGGTTGTTTTTAGTAAGTCCAATCTTTAACCCATCTCTTCGAATGCACCAGTTGATCATTTGTGTCTGGACAATTATATATAATATGTTCTTTGGCTTGAGCATGCTAGAGACAAATGAAACTAATACACAAACACTATTTTGAAAAGTGAAAACCTGAAGACGCTAAATTAGAGAAACTTTGGTGCTTGGACCTTGGTCCACAGACGCACCTATTTTTTATAAACTAGCTTCGATTGTTGAAACTCTTTTGAAAAAAAAAACGTGTGCAGTTTTTGTACAAAAAAAACTTCAACAATCATAGCTTAAAATTTCAAATAAAAAATCGGTCTTTTGTTCTAAGTCACTCTATTTTAAGGCGGTATAATTTCGTATTAAACTCATGAATGATTTGCTTGTATTTCTCACGTTGTTTGCTCTGATATGAAAGGTTGCAGCTAACACTAGTACAAGAAGTGGTTCCTTTAAAGCACAAAATTTTCAGGAAAACCTTGGTAAATAGAAAACTTGGTGTCTAACATATTTTTTGGTTAAAGAAGCTTATTCGGGCAAAAAATACTTAACGGTTAGGCAGAGCTTTTTTGCTAAAAAGGGTCCTCCACTTAAAAAATGTCTAGAAAAAAATCGTATTGCTGAGGTGGTTCCCTGGCCAAGGAAGAATTTTGCCTTGAGACCATTGTTTCGACAATGTGGTTAAGGAAGATCGGGTACCTTGAGAAGGTTTACTGGCTAAGAAGACCAATTAAAAAAAGATGAAACAAAGACCTCAGAGTGAGAAAGAGATTTAAAATTGTCCATAATGAAGACAAGTAGTTCACAATTACAAATAGATCTTTACTAAGACACGGCGAAACATAGGAGTCTCAGTGCCAATAGGCTCTAGCTTCATCAAAAAGTATTCGACGTATACCATTCAAGTGATAGCAGTAAGGAAGCAAAATCATTAGAAAGAACTTGACGTAAAGCTCGTGGGCTGAGCTGGGACAAAAAGTCGGTATAAAACTGCTATTGGCTTCTTTAAGCAACATTCACTTGAAATTTACTTATTGCATACTATTTTAAGTCACTACTAAATTTCAAGCCATTGAATAAGACAGAAGTGTAATTCTATCTTCGTTTGCTAACGAATTTGATTTCAGTATTCGCATTCTAAGTGTGTACAGCATGTCACTATTACAAGTGACACTATCGTCACACAGAATTGGTAAATATACACTAAACCATGTTAGATTTTGAAAAATACAGATATGTCTCAATAAAGGTATAAGGGTGATACGCAAACAATGTATGCAGATATCAATTACAGTGCTGCGACATTCCTTTTTGTTGTTGATCTGTTTATAAGGTTGATTAACTCTTACAAATACAATTTGCGTACATTTTAATACGCAGCCTTTGCAATTGGGGTTTCCAGTTATTGTAAAACTAAGTAATTCAATGTTAAGGAAGGGACACGTGGCTTCGTAGGTAAACGACAACGCATTTAAAATTGTCGCACCTGACCTGCATGTTATAGATTGCTACTCACATTGTAATCTTTAGTTTTTATATTTTATTAGAGATTTGTTATAGAGACTACACATTGAAACGACATATTGGATGATGTGAAAGCATCGATATGCTAATCATGTCAATAAATAAGTAATAGCCAGCAAGAAACAGCACTATTTTTACAAAAAACTTTACTTGTTAAGTGTTGAATGGTAGCGACACTATGGAGTATTGTAGAGTAATAAACACATTTATTAACCAATATTATCATATGTTTTTTTAAATATAAACACTAATACATGGATGACATAGCTAATTGACCCCTCCGCTTCCCAATACATAAATAATATGCAAGCCTATCGTTCAGGCGGGATGAAAAATACGCTCCAATATCTAGTAAAGTAAAATGGCGGCAGTGTATTTTAGTAAATATAATAGTACAACTACTTTAACTGCGTAGAATTTGCTGCCTTCGTCATTATGTATTCCAACCGGAAGAGTCTGCTTCCGCCGATAAGCCAGCGGACTACTTGGGATGTCATCGTTGCATGTTTACCAGTGAATATAAGAGTTTACTCATTGCTTTTGATTCGTCAACAAATTAGCTACGTAGCTTGTCGACAACATAAGCGGATACTTTGGCATGATATTCACGATCTTCAGCATTTACAGCCAACTGAACGAAAATACGACCATGTAGAATTCGAACCAGATCTCTTGAAGGGCTTACCCTGAGCTTTGCTCTCGGCTATAGCTGCCAGCCGATATCACGATTAGTGCCTCTGCATATTTTCTTCAACCCGACCTCCCGCGAACACGTTTGCCCATCTGTAATGGTACCATGCGTAACCAGAGGCGCTTCGTTAAACGCATCGGTAACTTCTTATTCGCTATGGAGTTCTCCAAAATTCAGGTGCAATATACGTAACATCAAATGGCAGCAGATAAAAAGGTCGACGTAAGGAATAGAAAGGCAACATAATCGAAAATCCTATTGAGTAATCCAAATGCTGTTTGCCAAATAAAATATCATTCAGAAGCAGCTACAGTGAAGAAGCCATAATGGGTTCGAGTTTACAAAGGACCTCAGTTTACCATTCGAGTTACTGGTTAGTTTCGATTCATCTAGAAACCTATTATTTGCTATTGGTTGTATCTGAGGTTTGCTCTACAAAGAAATAAATCTAAATAGCTTGCGAGTAAACCTATTAATCCAACGCAAGAAGTCCAGTTACTTCGATCAAGAAAGATAATTTATTGTAAAGAGGGTACCATTATGCTCGTTAAATAATAAGATTCATTTATGATGAACGAACTCTGCGACTTAAACAAATACTTATTTGTCGTTTTCTATTAACTTGAAATTGAGTGTCAATCAAACACTACATATTTGTCTTCACCTTCGTCGAAAACGATAAAAGCGTTGAAAATAACTTTTTCCTCATCCATGCCTGCCATTTTGTAACCAAAAATTTACAGAGATTGCGCAAAGTTGATAACGCTCGTTACATCTCTGAGCATTTCTTCTACGTTGCAATTACAATACAGCCCATTTGACCAAAGGATGTTTTGATATTGCTTTTTGATAAGAAACCTAGGAAAAAAAATTATATATAAAACGTTGAAATGCTTCCTATATTTCTAAGTGACACTCATGACCACTCCTCTGGGTGAAAAAAAAACCCTCGATATTACCATTGATCTAGCTTCTTCGAAGTCTTGTGCAAGATGGGGCCGTGCTGAACTTAACTAGCGTTTCGCAAAAAGAGCCTTTTTATAGTTAAGAGGAGAATGGTTATCAATAGATTTACGAAGCCGTAAAGTAACTATTTAAATGGCTCTTGTAACTGTTAGCTTTTTTGCTTTTCCTCTTTTTCGATAAAACCTTTGTCATCATGTGTCGCGTGTTGAAATTAACTAAATATTTTGAGCATCTCATCCGATCACCAATACCGAACGAAGCGTGTTCAAGCTCAGATTCGAACCCATACCGTCATCTTTTCCTCAGGTTTAGCAGACAAACATCATGGAAACAACAATGAGATACGAATCATGGCATACTCTTGGTTTCTCGTAGTTATTACGGAGACGCGCGAAAAGGTTCGCACATTAACCACTTAGACTACTGTAGAATATTGTGGAACTTGCCGAATAAATTCTTTGATAGTACCCCATTAAATTTATTTTAGAAGAAAGCCTTTCAAGTTCGCGTACCATGACTCTAGGCAGCCTTATTAAATTGGGGGGTGTAAACACTAGATAATTATCATCGATGCCGTACCATCCTTTTCCCAATCAATTGAAGCTAAGATTTCCTTAAACTCAGCTATCTGGTTCTGCGTAACCATGGCGGACATGTTAAAGTCGAATTTTAATCAACCGAGGAAGTCAGTTTTCCAACAGCTGAGGTCAGCTCTAAATCAGCAGCAGCAACTGTTGCTGCGGGGCTTGTCTCTTCAGTAGATGTACGGGCATCGTCGTTTAGATCTGACACTTTAGCATTAATTATCAGCAGGGATTTGCTCGTAATTTACTAATCCGAGGAAGGTTAGCTAGAAGAAGGTTAAGATAAGATTACATTCAACGAATGATGGGTAAACAATGTTAGACCCTACATTTATCAGAGCTTTTTGACTTGTTTTGTAATTCCAAAGGAGATACGGTTAATTCTAAATAGTATGTACGTTTGGTTTAATGAATATTCCAGTTACACTTAATTTTCTAAACGCCTTCAAGAGAAATAATTTCGAGCCGTTAATAATTTTTGATAAATTCTTTCAATAAAAATAATTTTTGAAATATATTTGTACTCGACTGTGATTTGTGATCGTGTTCTTAAAATGGTTAGGAAATATCTGTCGCTCAATGGAAGGAATCTCTACTTATGCTCCAGAATGAAGCCGTTCGAGATTTTGTATTAAATGAAAGCATTGGTTTAGTTGGTCTTGTATAAAAGCAAATAAGACCTATTAAATTTAAGATCAATCGCCATTTCCTGTTTTCTTCTTACTCCCTACATAGACTTAGTGAGATTAAGGCGCACTTCGGAAATTAATTTCTAACGGCAATTAAGGCGTGTGTGGTAAGCCAAACAAAGGACTTTTGACCGTAGCTGATCGTAAGCCAAGAGTGCCTTGGCATGATGTATTTGTTGTAAAGCTTGAATCAGTAACCTTTGACTTGACAACCCAGTGCGCATATATTCTGTCAATATGCACCCTCTAATGTACATATACCTTATGAGAAACTTTTCAATAATACATACTATTTTTTTATGATTGCTAACGTTACACAGTTAAGCTTGAGCACCAGCTACATATAACAGTTGAAAAGCAACTTCGTGTTTACATAGTAAATGAGACAAGCCGTTGTTACTAAATCTAATCTCTCTTCTTGTTTCTCGCCGACAAAGCAGACGGGATTAGCAGTCTTAAAAAGAACGCCCGTTAAAGACAGGTCGAAGCGTCTTAGTTCAGTATGCAAAGCCAATCGTGTGCCAGTCGAGTCGTTTGAAGAGCGTTATCAATAGGTTCACCCTCTATTATAGAATCACAGCGCTTTCGAGCTACTTATGTTTGACTCTTTCTGTTGTCTTCAGAATCTGTTTTTTAGCTTTCTACATCAGTCAGGCTTAGTCACAGACACTCCGGAATTATCAGGTAAACTTTTTGTTGGCGTCCTGCACATATTTTACTACACAGAACACTGAATTTCACTGGATGTGGATAATAAAGAGAGCAGTTACTTAACAGGCTAGGAGGTAAATTTGTTGTCACTGCATTAGTTGTTGATAACAGAAGGTCAATTTTTCTAAGTAGAATTTATTTAGCTTTATGTTTATTAATGACACATGTGTGAATTCGTTGTTGAAGAGGTTTTTAGAATATTTAAAAATCGTGCGAAGTATATGGAAAATAATTATCTGTAGCTATCCGTATCAATTATCCGTAGTTTACACCGTATTCAATTATCAGGTAAAGAAGCGATATTGATCATCCCTCTGCACAGGTCACCTTTATGGACCAGCAATTTCATCGCCACTTCGGTAAATTGGCATTGTCAATGTCCTCATGTCACGATTTAAGTGATCAAAAGTTTACCTGACTTCTTCGGATTTTGTAATAAGATATAATCGGAGCACATGCGGCGATTCTTCTCTCTCTCTCTCTCTCTCTCTCTCTCTCTCTCTCTATATATATATATATATATATATATATATATATAGTTGAGTCAAGTCAGACCAAATAGCGTTCTAGAACCGTTGCCTTACAGAAAAATTATTTCCATTATTGATCAATGAAGAATTAATCACTTTAGTCTGACCTACAAGAATGGGAGGCTTTAGTTACCCCCATTGTCTTTCTTATGTCTTTGCTTCATTGAATTTTTTACTATATGGTAGTACAACTAATGCTGTTAATGTTTGTTCGTTGTTTCGTTTCCTCCACTGTTGCGTGGACACTCTCTTATTTATTGTGTCGTCTTTAGTATCGCTCTGTAAATCGGTTGACGATGACTTTGGAGGCTAGAGAGCAAAAGTGCCAATGGTATGTGCTCGAAAGAGGCTACTAGTTAGGGGACCAGTTGTAATAACAGCTTTTTCTTTCCTTTCCGTTCCACACGTCTTCGTTTTCATTTTTATCCTCTGTTCTACCAAAACTTGCTATTCGCTTATATGCAGCGTTAACTCTATTTCGACTAGAGGTCTATCAGTGGACCATTTCGTCTGGCATCGCGTGACCAAAGCGCGCAGTAGCATCGCGTTGATCTCGTCAACTCATTTCGTATTGTCCTTTACTCCCTCTACTGAACAGTAGCTCGCTGAACCAAACTCCTGTTAGCGGCCCCAACCGCTGTGTTGGTCTGTGTAACTCTACAGTGAGTCAGCAACTCAGTCGTTGCTAGCATTAGCGGCTGCTGCTGTCGGCCTAGGCTTCCTCAACATACGACCGAACAGGCTGGGCCTTATGGGCCTCACACATTGGAAGAAACGAGACTTACGTGAATTTCTACCCAATGAGCCAACAGGGCAGGCGGTTGGCGGCCATGCTTCCGAAATTGTACCTGGCTAGTATTCAGTTTATAAGGGTGATGCTTCGCGGCTATCAGACAACGCGCGGCTAAAAGCATCAGGCTAGGTCATTAATATCGAATGAGCCTTTGTTCACTTTTGATTTAAGTTTACTGGTTTAGAAAGTTCAATGCAAATCGCGACATGTTGAATCGCTCATTTCTTATCGAGAAACAAAATGCTAGCAGATATTTATTAAAGTAAAATTGGATGAACTGAAAACCCGCAGATAAACGGCGTGTACATACCGATAGCTTACATTTATTCGTACACATGTGTGAATTTTATTGTGTAATCTGTACATGTGCATTGTTTAATGAAGGGGCTAGGGAGCTGATAGGGATATTTGTTTACTCGCCGCTGGCGGTTTTCATTTTGTAATTTGTTAAACATTTCCGAACCGTTAAAACGAAAGGTCGAGAAGACATTTCCCGTAGGATTTCGAATAAAGCAGAACCATTTGAGAAAAATGAATGGCGCTCGATATTAACGTTAGAAGTGAATTAAGAAGTTCTAATGTGTTTCTGCATGACGCCGGCGCGTCCTTTTTATTTGGAAAGCTAGAATAACTTATAGACAACCGCCAACATGCGGTATTAAAGAAATACCGAAACAGATCATTTTTTTGAAGCTGGTTATAGTTAACATGTACCAGTATCTACATATTGATATATAGCATCAGAAGATCATCAGCTGAAGCTTATTCCTTCAATTCTTGTTTATAAAAATATTTGCAATACATTTTGAGCCCGTTAGCCCAGAACATGTACATAAATAATGCTATTCTGCCACTCGCTGCTAGGAGTTTAAATCGATTATTTGTTCCGTAAGGCTAACCTAATTGTTTTGTAGTTGAGTCACTCTATTCAGTACATGACACCTTTTAGATTTATTTAAAAACTGTAGTATAATGAAAACTTACTGCGTTCGAAGACTTATCAAAGATTTAAGATAAAAAAAAAATTAATCAGAATAAACTAAATTTTTTATATTTGTAAAGTATATCGTGTTATGTAAGGGTGTTCTAGAAGCTTACGGACTAAAATGCAATTTTAACAGCTCCGAATTGATAACATTCAGTCGTCATAACTGTGAACCAGTGAGTAACGCAATCAAAACAAGCAAGAAATCTAAATAGATTTTAGTGATTTCATTGGTAGAAGAAAACAGCTAATTACCAACGCACTTATTCGTGGTAAGTGACTAAAATTAATAGAACTCCTCCATTTGTAAAAATAATTATAGGTCAAATAAATGAATATCTTTGATGGGCTATTGTGAAGAATTTCTGTGTATACCTTCAAATCATTAAAATATATGCAGGACACCTCGATAACTATAGCCCTAGATCAAGTTAAATAATTAAAAAACCAGTTTTGGTGTGCTCTTTCGATCTCCATTTTGCGACGTTATTTTGACGAACAACAACTTGACATAATAGCCAATGGATTTTATATAAATAATATATATAAATTTATCTTAAAGATAGGGATTAGATCAAACTCAGTCTAATGCTGTTGTTAAACGATACATAAAGCGGAAAACCATCAGGACTATATGTTTGTAGGTCGAAAAGACCCACATCGAATGCAAAACGCATTTTAAAGTTACCTGATATTATGCGAGCATGCGATCATCATGCGACTAGAGCGGTGCCTACTCGAGATTTGGCCTTTTTCTCAATGTTTCGCTTCGCAGTTCTTTTTCGATGTTGCAAATTTTTGTCCGTCTGAGCATAGATAGAAAAGACACTATCTCCGGTTGGCCAGACCAGACCAGGTGAGCTGCCCCTTCGTAGTGTGGACAGGTACTAAGCCTTGGTCTTGCCAAAGAAAGGACGCCTTTTAGGGTTTTTGAGTAGTTCAGGGTAGTCAGCCGCGAAGGGAGATTTGCTTCTATAGTTTACTGCACTCCCTGTAGCTATTATACTGCTCGTATGGTTGCCCCTGTGTCTTAGGAAGACCTAAGACGATCAGTAATACCAGTCGTGGCAGTGTTTGACCGCTTCTCGTACTATGGGAAACTCAACAGCCTAACTCAAAACGATAGATCGCTGTAAAAAGAACTTAAAAGCATAGAGGCAAAACGACATCCGGTCCTACCTCGCTCGGAAAGAAGGTACTGTGAGTGTTTACGCTTCCTCTGCAACGGACAGGCCTAAAAATAAGGCAGCGTTCTCATTTTGTATTGAACAACCATGTGGCTGCAGACCATAGCTCGAAGCAGTCTAAGCACTGGCAAATTATAGACCAAAAGAATTGGCCGAGGCAGTACAAAAAGGTAAGGCTAATATAAATCTTCAAAAGCGCATTCTGACTGATTAAGATCTCAAGTTCGAATGAGTGATAATATTCCTTTCCATGGTCTACATAGCGGCGCTCGATATTTCTGAATTAATTTTCAAAAATTTAACCTTCGAACAACCAACAGTGTATCAACTATTGTCATAACTTAATAACTCAAACGATGCATTTTCCCTAAAAAGTAACACGAATATTGCCTCGAAATTCGTCACGATAAGAGAAATTCATTTTATGCAGGAGCAGAACCAGCGCTTTAAAAGTTGAATTAGCCGGTTTTTGGTAAAGTTGTTATACCTAATTATTGCAATTATAACACTTTCAAAAATATTTATCGTTCTAGTAGAGGTTTATCCCATTCATTGTATGAACGGAAACATGTGAAGCGTCTTTAACCAGTAAATATGAATATAACAAGCTACGTCATCGTGTTCAAATTTAGATTAGAAATGTATGCAATGGGTTGCTTTACCGACCATCACCTTGCCTTTGACCGCTATTTCAGCTGGAAAAGATCGTGCAAAGATAACGTTTTATATCGGAGTTGACTTGTGGTACTTGACATTCGAATATCGAATAGATAAACATGGTAGATCTAAGACATTTGGATAGATTTGTCAAAACTCGTTAAATTGAGGTGTTAATGTTTAATTTTGGAAAAAGAAACCGGTGTTAGACTGTTGAGACAATGCTAAAAATTGTACGTTACGAAACGCATACCAAGCTCCTTGGGAGTACCCAGATAAAGATAAATAAGGTAGGAAAGTGGCGCCTTAAATCTAAATTTCATTTTTAGTATTGATTTGGCAAGCAAGATACGACCGATTTCTGACTCGGCAAGGCCTTAGTCGCTATGTCCTTACAGCCACATAACCGCGCTGTTCACTATTCACAACACATTTCATTAAGAGCTTTTGTTAGTACCACCTTAAGATAAAGACGCTCGTCTAATAATCTCATCAAAATTTTTGAAATCTTTCACAGATTTTTTTAACCAAAGGTATTTGGGCAAAAGACCTCAAACGGTCTTCTTTTTTCTGTAACACGTGAAAGTGTACAACGGCAGCATAGACATGTGTACACCACGTAAAGATGTCATGCAACCGCTTAACCTTTTGCTCAAAAGCGTTTTGAAAAATTTGATCACTATAATTTTGGCAAGTTACGTTTGACAGAACATCCAGGGTCGTTCGCAGTCTTGATGTGGCCATTTTAGCAACGAGAGGATTCTAACAGGGCGTCTCATCGACAACATGTGTCACAACGTGTCATAGTAGCATGTTTTGTGAAGATTCGAAGATAACCACAATACGGGGGACGACGACGTCTGCGTGTGTCCGATTACAGTAGCTTATTCAGCACCTCTTACGGATATCTATGGTGCAGCTGCCGTTTGTGGAGAAAGTTGCCATCGTTTATGCCTCGGAGGACTCAGATTGAGAGGGAAGCCTAGACTGGAATCAATGGAAAGGAGAGATCCACAAAGGAACACGGCGCCACGTTCAATGGTTGCATGACTGATCAGTCTTAACAACATATCAATGTCATTCCTGAAGACGAGCGGGGCTAGCTTTGTCGTAAACAATTTTAGCTACGTCGAAATAGCTTAGTTCTCTATTTTGCGAATGATAAGAGATTCGATTCAAGGTGCCCGTTCTCAACACGTGGAGCCTCAGCCGTTGCTAAAGAATGCCTGGAGCTAATTTTAGCATAGAAAACTTACTTAACGTTATGTCAAAAAATAATAATACGATTCAGATACGTCACCGACACTTGCTTGCTGAAGAACGAAGCAGACTCACCATCCGGAATTCACTAAGTTAAATACATTATTTTATTTCCGCAAATTACTTCAAACTACTTAGGTGGGCCACTCGTATTATTAGCTAGAGAGGCATTGCGGTTCATACAGCTTGAGTTATTTTTAGGCAAATAATCCGTGGTCAGATTGAAGCAACAAATCAGCTGTTGTGGCTCTAACTACCTGCTGCGCATCATACCTGTTTTTTTTCTTTTTTTTTTTTTATTATACAGGTCCCATCAAGGCGGCACCCTACATTGACACATTTTCGATTTTGTAAGTCCTACAGGCGACCACCTTATATGGCCCGCGTCAAAAAAAATGAATGAAAGACGATTATGTATATGAACGAACTATACCTTGTATAAAATGTCGCGGATCTTCATTTTTTTTATTTTTAAAATAGGCAAACTATTACTCTTAAATGCAATGACACTAAACTTTTTTCAAATCAAAAGCTCAGCTTTTTTTAACGGCTATGAGCTTTAAGTTACACCACGATCCATAGCTTTTATGAATAAAAATCCTTAGAGATTACGTTTTTAGTAAGAAATTTGACTCATCTCATGTCGAAGAAACGAGCCATACTCTCTCAGAAACCTGTAAAGCAGTCTAATCAAACTAAGGTGGCTCTACTATGATTTTTATTCGAATTGTTGTTAACTTTTTTAACCAGTTTTTTAGTCCTTGTTCATCACTACGTTATCTGCCCATGTAGCTCTTTGCCCACCGTTTGCTGCGACGGTCATTTTCAATGATGTATATCATCAGTATTCTACTCTCGAAATTTCCCATTAAAAATATTTTTCTATAAGGGCTTTTGGGAAGCTGCTGACGACGAAATCTCTAGCTGTCCGATAACAGTCACATTTTGTAATCATTTTTTTATAGCGTTTTACATGTTATCGGTGCGTGACGGACGAATTTTGCAATGGAATAGGAATCGTTACTTAGCTGCCAAGGGGCACTATGCGGTCAGAAATCGCAGTATGGCAGGATAGTATTTGCCACTAATCAATGATTTAAATTTATTGAAAGATATCAAACGCTAACCAGCGAAACAAACATTGACCCGGAAAAACTGGTTGACGTGAAGTAACCGCCAAAGAATAACAGAGAATAGTGCTTTAGCATGGAAATCGGTCGGAAAAGCTCATCGTGCTTTCCCGAAAATAAGGTCTCGAAAAAAAATACTATCTAATAATAATAAAAAATATAATAAAGATAAATATGATGGCTAAATCATAAAAATAGATGATTTTCGGCAAGCCACACGGTGCCGCGACCGCGGCAGGTTACGAGTTTCCAGCCATAGGGCAGGAAATCTTGACACATATGAAGTTATTTAGCTTTGATGTTTCCGATGCTCCAAGACATAGCTTAGTGCATAGAGTGGACCAAATTTTACATTGCATATCGCCGAAAAGGAACTGCTTAGAACGGGTTCGACAAACGCGTAGGTGTACATTCCTTGTATAACTTAAACTGCATCAACCTACTGTATAATTTGAAGAAAAATGTAGATGTAACATTTGTCTCGGCTTGTACGAGCAATTGAAAAGTCATTATTTCTATCTATACCGGATTTTAGAAATAAGTGATTATTAGCTTCGTTGCTCATACCTATGCTTTGTTTACTTTCGTTTACCTTGTGTATCTTCTGTCCACCTCCTCCCTTGTCAAACGTATATGGAAAACTGTAGTCAATCGGTCATCAAGTTCAACATTATGTGAATATGAATACGTACAATATTTAGCTGTAGTAGTGAATAGTTTAAACATTTTTAGAAATTGAGCCGATTGAATTGGACCCTAACACAGGCCTAAAACCCAACCGTAGCGTAGCAGAGTTTTACAGTGCGCTATAGCCAAAAGCCGAGAAACAGGATGCTCTACACGCTACTGGCCATCTAAAGTGTTTTCGACGAAAAAGATGTTTCCTTCTCCGCTGATGATCTGGCGCCGGCGCGTGTGATCATGTGGTGAAACTCTCCTAACCGGCGCAGAACTGCGACGTAGTGGCCTCGAAACGAAGGCCTCGAGAATACAATGCTTCGCAATGTTCGTTCCGTGTGAAAAGCTTTTTTAGATCTGAACCTAGTGGATACTATTGAAAAATATACTGACTGTAGCGGTACAGCTAAACTATACTAGAGAGGTGAGTTATCTTCTTATTTTAGAAGATACGTTATCCGTTGTAGTAACCGCGTAGATGCAGCCATCGCTAGTTCAAATTTTAGCGTTGACAAGCAATTGTCATGACATCTGGTTACTACGCTGTTTGCTTACTTACCATGACACATATCGTTTTATTTATCTGTTGGAGAAACCTCAGATCAGGCCAGCAAGGCCTTTACCACCTTCACCTATAGCAGGAACAATGTTATATCGTATATTTGATTAGTACGACCTGTCTGCACAGCAGTACTAGTCAACCGCGTTAAAAATGGTGAAATATATTAAACAGAAGTTGAATTTTAATTCGGACGTTTACGTGGTCCAACATTACTGTCGAGCCGGCGCCCAGCAGACAGACATAAGTGAAATAACGTCTGTATTGCGTTTAATGTCATCTTGCTGTTACAATATGTCCAGATGTAAAAACTGTGCTCTGAACGCATATCTATGGTCAGCATGTTAAAGTATCTAATAAAAAATATATTTATTTGGCCTTCACGTAACATTTGGGAATTACATAGAGACTGTCCGCATTTAAGCAGAGGGTGGATCCCAAAAGAATATTCGATCTTCCAACTCCGTAAGATGCCCGTTAGTTTTTATAAATTATGCCACGTCATGAATAGCATACTAGTGCCCTGATGGTTTAACTTACTGCTTAAAAACCTTCGTTTGATCCGAAGGTCAACGTAATACCTACCCTCAATTCACAAAATTATAGCATTTGGCCAGAGAATTTTAATTTGCAAAATATATTATTAATTTTAGAAAAATGTATTATATATATATATATATGTACCAAAGTATTAGTATCTATACTGACTATTCGTACCACAAGAGTACAATAAAAAGTAAAATAACTCAATTTATTGTCCTCATTAAATGTTTTTTTTTAATTCGTGACTGTGGATTTTAGATTTAGAGATATCGCGCATATTTTCCATGACAGCTCCCTTGCTGGTTATCATAAATTCTTTCTATTGAAGTGACTCTTTCGACTTAGCGAAATTTATTGTCACATGTCACACACTGAAGTACTCCGAACATGGATTTTAAGTTCTCTTCATGTTTTGCTGACTAACAAAATAGCACTAAAAACACTAGTTACTCTATAACGTTGTGCAGTTTATATATGATTGAAAATCTTCCTAAATATACGAAAATTTCTGAGTTGAGAATATGTCATGACTTCAATATTTAGCATAAACGAGCTAGCTGTGAAAGGTACTCGCATCTCACATCGTAACATAGTAGATAAAATTAAAAAAAACCCTCTAGTTGTGCCAAAATTTATTGATATATTACCTAAGCTTATAGAACACAGTCGACATCATGTTGAATGTTGGGGGGTCGTCTCGGGTAGTGTCATAATGCTATAGAAGACCGATTTTTGCTGCCACCAAAATAACGAGTCCAATAAAAATGCACCCTTATCCTATTTATTTTACGCATTTAACACATTCTGTTCTTGACACCTTAACGGCATTAATTGGTATAAAAGTTACGTGTGACGTTAAAGCTTAAATTGGCTTCTATATCCGGATAATTTTACTATCTTTGTAAGGAAAAAAATTACTAAATTAACCAAGTGAAAATACAAACTTAAATTTAAAATGTGATTAGTAATGAATAAAAAAAAATTTAAATAGCAATGAACAAGTTTCTGGTTTCTGTTTCCGGTAAACGTCTCGAGCATTTAAACAATCTTTCGTGAAATTTCAACGCCTCGAACCTTTCATTTCAAGTTAAATTATTAGTACGTCTCAATTTGCTCAGTAATTGTTGATAGAAAAATCTGAATTTATATGCATGACTAAGTACTGAAATCTCTTGAACGTTGACTGTATTTAAAAAGATTTAGTTATTTTAAGCTCGGGTGGCTATTGTTTACTACAGTAATATGATTACGGAGACAAACACCAAGACGCCTCAGATCAGATAAAATTACATTAAACGACCTTAAGGCCATGGTGGAAAATTACTTTCTGGGCAACCCAGTGGTCCGCGCGGAGCTAAAAGTTCTGACGAATCCGTCAAGCAAGTTTACGGAGGGTCTCAAGGCACGAGTTGTTACTTGTCCAGCATAGAAGATGCTGAAGACTACAGAGAACGTTAGCTGAAAATCTAGCTGCAGATATCGTTCCATTCACCCAGAGCATTTCAGAGATACGGCGACAACTGATTTCCACTTTAGATAGACGCTTCGAAAAATGGTAAATGGACAGGAATGCTGTTCGAATTGAACTAAATATCGCTGTAACAATCTAGCGCTTCATTTTATAACCCGAGTAAGTTTGTAGGCATTCTGGTAGCTTAGTGAGTTTATTGATTATGCTTGCCACTGACTTTATGCCTACACATTTCTTTTTGATTTCATTTCAAGTTAAAGACTTAACGGACTTTCTCGTTCCGTCTGATACAGCCTGGACTGACACGCTCGCATTACATTTGTATTACGCTAAATTCCATCTGACGATAAACTGCTATGCTTCATGATAGGACAGTTGTTTCAGACCTAAACCGAAGGAAGGGCCGAACCGGTGTTGGAACTTGGACATTATGTCCATGGATTCTATAGGCCATACAGGAGGTGTATTGAGCAAACTAATGAAGTTCTCTACTGTATTCCTGGAACGCCTGTTCACAATAACTTATGAGTTGCATGTAATACTCTTGTGTTACCTCGGTTATTTTGGAATCTCGTAGGGTAAGCAGACTAAGTCGACCTGCTGGGTAAAATACAACCGAAGCTTTTGGTGCGAAGGAATACCCATGTCAAGTTAACTGTCATAGCCCTGAGATGGCTACGGTGAACGAGGACTGTATGTATTCAATAAATTACGACTATTCGGCGCAAGACTAACTTGTTTGACGCTTTTTTTTTCCACTTCATTGCCACGAATAATATGAAATAAATTATCACTAAGCTAAAGAGTTCCTTTGTGTCGAATAGAAATTGTCTGTTTCTGCACTGTGAGGTAACCCAGCCACTTGACATAATAGAAACAATGGTTAGACCAATTTATTGTGGATAATTCATCATGCTATCGCTTCTTGTTACTCACGCCACCTCGGAGCATTACAAACCCGCTCAACACAACACTGTATAGCATTCATCCTGAAGCTCCATATTATATGGTATACGCAATTTTCAAACAGTCTCTCCAAATTTTATTTAGCTACCACTCTGAGGGTCATACGGCGAAATAAACAACTATTCGTAGTAATGCTTAGGATGCGAGGCGATTCTGTAAAAGCGTTTCATCTAGCGCGTCTAGGACATCGTATACAATGCGAAGGTAATCGAAGAAAAAACTATTGATATGAACCAAAATTTACTCTGACACCGATATTATAGCAAGAATTATTATTATAGGTAAAATAATATGTCGGTTACTGCCATTAAGTCACTGCTTCAGAACACTGGCTCCCAGCACGAAACGAAGCGTGGCTATGCCTGCATTTTAGTATTATCATTGTTATCCGTTATTATACAAGGGCTACAAGTAGCTGCAGCTAGAAAGTGTGTCTGGGAAATGGAAACGGGAAGTGCGGAAGACGCTGCCATATTGTCCTGTCAGTTTGGAGGGACTGTATACTTGTCGAGGAAAGGCGTCTCGGTGGCTGAACGACACATTTATTTTAAACTGTCTGCAGGCATCAATCTTAAACCTGAAATTTTCGGTGGGTTTAACTCAATATTATCTGTTAACTAAAAATCTCGGGTAACGTTGGAAACCATTTATCGAAATAATGTAGTTACAAATCCGATGTATTGCTAACGCGCATTGTGTACACGAGACTGTTTCAAGTTCCGCATGAATGAAAATTTACCTAAGTTGGCTTTAGCGTTTTTTTAAATAATATGAATATCCTTTAATAATAGTAATATTTTTACTCAACTTATTAAGGTGTTGATTTTACAGACGCTGCCAAGTATGCTACAACATGCACTACTGTAACTTCGCTAAACTTATTCTGGATCGTTTTTTAGGATGCAAAGTATTTTAATCCTTCAGAATTTTTCCCGAACGTGTTAGGTATAGCTCCAAATACATTTTGTACTTCGCAGTCCTCCTACCGCCATCACTTTCTGCAAGCGAGTCGGCATAAAGAGACCTAGTTGTCCTGGCGGAAGGTCACCTCACCAACGATATGGTGCTTCTAACGGAAAACCATCCTTCGAGGGTTTGGCAGCCCAAAAGGCCATTCGTCTTCCCGTGCTTTTGGGGCCCTGAAAGATAGGCTGAACTAAAACAAGTTAGATCTCGTATATAGGAACGAGATGCTAATTATGAAAACGATGATAAAGTCGTATACCTCAACAATAATTCGTGGTCTAATCGTGCCTTTTAAATAGACGATATTAAGGAATAGACTCACATTGTTCATCCACTGTCGCATAATTTAGAAACGCAGAATACATTGTATTTTTTCTGCAATCTTCCACATTTAGGTTCTGTTTTAGCGGAGAATGCAGACATCATAAGAAGGCGTATTTCTTCAATATTACCTTATGAAAAAATTCATTTATCATGTGTTTAAACTCTTTTAATAACAATCAAACCACTGCTACGATTGACCACTTAACTCTGCTCAGAGCACATTATGCGCCGTTTGGTCGAAATCATTTAAGAGTCAGCTTAAAAAAGTAAAGCCAAAACCAAGCTTTTTTTTGCTGACACGAATTGTGTAATATTTATGGAAACGGAAATATAAACCCTAACGCTCATACACACGTAGTTGTTAATATTTTTTTGATGGGGGCTTCAGTAGTACTTTTACGCGCGACCAGAATTACTCGCGGAACTTTGCGTTATGTGCGCCACGTGTGGGTCCCCAGCATCGATTTTTCTATCTTATCTCTAATTCTTGATTCTCATCCTAGGCTTCAGTGTTTACCAGCACGGATTTTCTTATAACAGTACTACAAGCTGGCGGGAAAGAGTGGCGTGTATCATTGAATCAATTTGTTAATTCTGAATAATGATAATCAAGTGTAGTGTATTGTTACTATTACTGCAGAAGAGGACCAATGGAGGCAATGCGATTCATTGTCCACTACTGGATGGTAGATAGATCACAGGCTCTCAGTACCTGGTACTGCTCCGAAGTTCAAGCTGTCCCGATGCGAGTCATCTTCGCAAAACTTCAAGTACGTCAGATATTCTTAAACACAACAAACGGGGAAGTGCAACTTTTACACGTATAAAAACAGAGTAAATCAAGCAAATACTACAAATAGCTTAAGAATTAAAAATTCAGAAAGGTATACGATTGCCCTTATGGTCTTTCCTCTCTATACAACTTTTATAGAACATCCAGCTTATTTGCGAAGTTAACGGGAGTAACTGATGAATACTACTAATAGTAATAATAGAATCCTGTTTATTTTGTACACTGCTCAAAGAGCCTTTAAAGATGAAGTATTCATTTAAGTAACCAACTCAAGGCAAACTCGGCAAAATGCCAATGTACTATCCCTCTATTTGTCAAATGGACTATGTTATTAATAACATTCGCCTTTTGTGACTCAAAATGTACATTTGGTATACCTAATCACTGCATAAAATTTTTCATCTTCAACTATGCTAAGATAAATGAAGTTTTTTTTCTGTTCCGGAAAAAGATCTCCGAAGAAAAAACTCAGAAGTGGCTTATAGTATAACTTATTCGCAAGCTGTAGCAAAACGATGATACATTAAGATTCATTAACTGAATTATCCTATTGATTAACTTCTATGTTACTCATCCACTGTTATCTCATCTCAAATCATTTGCTAAATCGATTTAGGATTAGAAGAAAAGATCAATTTAGGTTTAACTAAGGTTTTGTGACAGAAAGACCGGATCCTTTCGTAAGGAAACCTGCCACTCTGCTTACTTACGTGCATCACGACTTTCTGCACGAATGTTGCACGTATAACAAAACTAAAATGTAACTCGGTAAATTTAACGTAATTTAATTCGTAGTATTCGTATCGCAGAGCTAGACCAATAGGGAACCCAGATTGGGAATAAGTCTTCGTCTTAGATTCTAAGTGAGCAGAAACAGAGCGAAGAGTTCGCATAGGTGAATCGCCTAGATTTGCTCTTTTTACACTTTTAGAAATTGGTTTCTATTCGTTTATTTTTAGGCCTGCCAAACGAGCTGCTTACTTCGAATACCGTTGCAGGAACTTCAGCGCCAACGTTCAAAATCTAGCCGTTTACCGACCTACAATGAAACGTTTAACCAGCATCGACGTACTCGTATAACAGTTTTCTTGTGCAACATTACTGAGCGTTTTGCAGGGCTTCTTAGCATTTCTATACTTCAAAATGCCCAAATCACTCTTAAATATCAACATCAAATTGTTTGCCTTGGTTTGTAGTAATCAAAAGCTTCATATACACAAATCCATAACACAGTATATTAACAAATATATGCAATCACTTAAAACACTTTGCGTCATTTAAGTTGTACGAGTTGTTCCTCATCTGGAGCACCTACATGCATCGTCAGGCTTCTGGAAACCTCGTTTCCTGTAGAACTTATGACGGAACGTTTGTTTAGGCTGTTTTTTTTCTTCTACTCACGGTTCCTTATTGCACCCAAAACAACTTCCGACTATTTTCGAATCAGCATAACATAGAGCTATTAGTTCGACATTTAATCAACTGAGGTAATTAAATTTGCTATCGTTGTTAAAAATCGGCTTGTGGCTAAAACTTTAATTAATGATTTCTCAAGCATTTTTTCAAATGGTCTATCTTTGTGTTTCTTATACCTTTATCTTTAGGTATACATATATATATATATATATATATATATTTAATATTGTACCTCTTCGATAGAATCTTTCAAGATAAGCTTAATCAATTCCGAAAGCACTTTGATTTTGATCGCTGTTGTTCCAGGTCAACGACTTCCTTGAGCTGGTTTCCGTATTCTCAGACGAGAATATGTTTTGCATGTATCGATCAACTGTAAAAAAATAGTTAGTCAGCAACCCACGAAGCAGTCATTATAACGATAAGGTCAGGACATTACCCAATTCTGCCAGAGCTTTTTCGACAGGTTCATCGAAATCGCAGAGTGCCTATATATCATCATGTATTTGAAAGCTATCAAGGAACAACGACTGGCAATTTATTCACTAAAATAGGAAGGTTCCCAGACCATTTTGATTACTGCACATCTTCTATATATGCTCTACGTAAATATGAACAAATAAAATCAGATATAGCCCAGAGTTTCTGTACAGCATAAATAACGATCTCGGTTTTCTAAAAGTACATTAATATCAAGCGACTTGATAACAAAGGTGCATTCCTGGGTAAATGGCTTTTTACTCAGTTTATCAAGGTGTTGGTCCTGCAGACTGCTAGGCATAAAATAAACAAATATTGCAGTCTTCGGACTTCTGGTAAGCTAAGTCGGGCTGTTTTTGAAAGGCTGAGTCGAGTAAGGATGTCTGAGTTCTCCGACATTTCCCTCAGCAGTGTTAAGTGCAGCTCCTAACAGAGTAATACCTTTCATTAATTTGCAATTTATAGAAGTGCTCGTGGGGCTATCGCCTTTGCGGTTTTGTTGGAACAGGACAATACTCTAAGTACAACGAACGCTGAGGTACGTTTAACTCCGCATGAATGCATTTGGTGTTTTTGGAAGAAAGCTAACTTCCTGGAGGACCTGGTGGCCCAGGAAGTTGTCCCCGTGGATCTCATAGGCTCGGAGAAACGGATGGGGCAAACTAAGCGAGGACTGTATATGAAAAGCTGAGGTGTTGTTATCCATGAAAATGCTGATGAAGTTGGAAATTTCAATGATAATGCGTAAGCTTAAATACATCTAAACAGAATAAATGCACGCTGCTAGTTTAGTATTGCATCATTCAGGAACTGCAAAAAACAACCGTGTATTCCTCAGGTGTAATTTTGCATAAGTTTGTTTAGTTTGAGTGAAGAAGACAATCATGTTAAGAAAGCATACTTCTCTAATAAAACTCTGCGGAAAAGTATTATATCGACCTTAAGTATCTTTATGATATTGTTCAAGATGGCCATGAGTCAAGCTTTTACTGTTAATGTGTAAAATATTTATTTGTGGTTCTCCGTAGCGGGGCTAATTTGTCATCCTTATAATATTGTTCGTCCTTTTATATCTATCAGTTCCAAAATCTTTGAGAATAAGTTTCTTGTACTCAAGTAGTTAACTTGGTAGTTCCGTCAATGGATTTCGTGCCTGTGTTCGCTAAATGGGACAGGTTATAAAAATGTTTGATTGTAGTGAATATTGTAAAAAAAATGTACAACACGTTTCGATCATGCATTATAAAAAAATCACCATATATACAGCCAAATAATGGAAAGAGCCTTGCATACTCAGGTTTCTTCGCAGTGGCGGTGTGATGACACGTTCCGAATGTGAGTCTCTCTGTGGAGTAAAGCGAAACTGAAACGCACGATGGTTTCTAGATAGACCAAAAGTGTTGTATGTAGGTGCAATGCATATATATATATATACACATTTAAGTATATTTTTAGATGTATAATTGAGCCGTATAAATCTAGAAATCGGCTCTTATTCATCTACTTTCGGGCTGGAACAGCGCCTCTAAGCAACGTGCAACTGCACGTTTTGAGAACGATGAATGTCTGTCATTCTCAACATCAGAGAGTCTGTGTAATACGTTAACTTCGTGAATCAAGCCGAATTTACTGACTGTCACTTGGGCGTATCGACGTACTTTAGCGGACGAACGCTATCAGGAACTACTAAATAGAAGCTTTAAGACCATGTATATTTGAGAGATAAGCACTAGCTCAAAGTAACCTTAAAGTGTCCAGCGAGAAATGACATAAAAGAATAAACATATAAGGCTATTTTGTTTTATACTTGAGCAGGTATTATTTACATATAGCACTTCTAATTATTATTTAAAAAATTTGCCGCGTTATTCTCGTGTCCGTTTGTAGCTAGCTCTCCCAGATGCCGAACTCGATAACCTTTACAAGCTCGTAATTTGACAGGGAGATTCTGTACGACTGGATAATGCTTTGTAAACAACACGATAGGACAAGTCAAAATACCGCAAAGACCCGGGACCTAAGTACTGACATATTTTAGATTAAAAACGGCGTAAAATCTCTCTAAAAAAACATTTCACTAGACAATTTTTTTGATAAACTAATAAAACAGATACAAAAGGTACATTGGTACAAAGAAAAACCTAGAATGATTCGCAGCACGATTTGGTCAAAAGGATTGCAAGCGCCATCTATAATATTTTCAGGCTGTAATGGGGCTTCACATGAGGTCAAATAGCTCAAATTCCGAGTCGATCTTTGATTTGACAGGCGCCAGTTTTCTTCTTCAATATTACAGACTTTAATTTATATAGCCCTTCAGAGCAAACACAAAAGTCAGATTTAACTACGAATATTTGTTATCATGCGGCTTGATCAACCTGCCCACATGTAATCTGCAGATCGTGCTTTCTGTGGTGCCCTACCGCCGCAATAGATTCAGAGCACAGCTTAGTCGGTGAGCCAACGCACACTGGCACAATCGCCTCTCGTCCACATTCGTCGCCGCATCTGCTGGAAGTACCGGTGTTTCCCTAGATACTCGGAGTTCCGCCCAAAACTTGGTTACCCTATATCGAGAAGATTCGCTTTTAACAAGCAAGAAACTTACAAACCACTACAGCCGCATTCAAGAACTGCTGTCGGCTGTCCGAGGTTAGCACCGGTGCCCTCTCAAGCCCTCGGTTCGCCTTAGCCCACGGCCGAGTTAAATAGACGTCCTCAAGCAGCAATCGTTCACTACGCCATCGGAAAGGTTAGTGAGTGGCCCACGTGTCTTCTTGAAGCGGTTTAAGGATTACGGATTGTTTTTTCGCGATAGTAACGCGCTAGGTGTCCCACCCCAACGAAGTCTCCCGCTTGGATACTCTGCATTTGTGCTGCATTGTGCTTGAAAGGATACGTCGACCTTGGAGCCCGACCCTAAGGTCATAGTCAGTCTCTTATCTGCAGTGTCTGTGTAGGATAGAGAAAAGGCTGTGCGTATAACTCTAAACACGCATCCTCGCAAGGGTCTAATGGAGCAGAGCAGTGTATCATGTAGCCCCGACCTGTTCCGTGATACCCCCGTAATGATTCTCGATTGCAGCCACCCCTATAAAAGGATAAGTGACCTAGGGTAGACGAACACATTGGAACATGCACCATTAAAACAGGGTTCCGTTAACCTGGCGCAAAATTAAGACTGGAATTTATAGTCCACAAGAGTTTTGCAATGGTGTTGTAACTTTAAGATATCTAATAGTTATTTCTCATCTTCACGCCTCTTACGTAAAAAGTGGAGTGTTTCGATGTTTTTTTTGTCTGCCTGATTCCGATAGATGACAAACCGTGAAAAGGAAGATACGATTAGTATGCGTGTTTTACATAAAGAGACCTTGTGCTCAATACGCAGCTGTCTGCTTTTATAAATATGAAATCGTGAAATTAGAAAGATGTATCGATTCTGACATCTTTAGCCATAGCCATTAGCCTAAATTAGTATTTACACAAAGACGAGCTTTACCCCAAAAGCCCAAAAGTCACCCCCACGTGATGACTATCGCATTACAAGGAAAGTGGCTTTCAACTCGAGGCTATGTACATTTACTTCGAGTATCAATATAAATAGCCCGTCTATCGACAAAGTATTTCTAATAGCTGAAATGCTACCACAATGAACCTTAGCCCCACAACATAATAAATGAACGGACATTATACAGCAAATGATCTAGTAACAGTTGTTCTATAGAATAAATATTTTACGGTAAAAAAAATTATCGTCTAGTTCCGTTTGTACCACATGCGAAATAGAACATTAACTGACTTCTCCTGCACCGCAATTAGTAAGTTTTTAGATAAATATGTCAGGTAAAACTATTTCACACATGAAAGTGACATGTTGTTTTTGAATATCAATCTCATAGTGACCAGTTCCAACATATTACATGTAGAGTATTCAACACGTTTAGCAACACATCAGCTTACAACCGGTGTTAGTCTCGATTAGTTCCTTCATTTATTCACGCCTTTTTTAAAGTATCAGAGTTGCAGTGAATGTAAAGCCTGCGAATAGATAATTCCCTATGCGGAAATCGAGCCCCGTGCAAAATGAATGCTCTCCAACATGGTCCATGTTCATATCGGTTACAAATGACATTTAAGCTCTCGAGTCCATATAGATATGCTGTACTCAACTTGTATTTCTATAGAGACAACATTTCATGAATGGCCGGTTTAAGGACCAGTGACAGTTGAAAAAAGGTGCATGTAGACCGATTCCAGAAAGAGGAGCAATAATAGCGTATGAGTTTGCAAGTTCTTAACATCGCCGAAAACGCGAACACTTCATGTAATCTACTTTTGACAAACCACCGGTGGTTTGTATTCGATTTTCCAGCAAGGTTCAGATATCAGTCTTCGGTATACGTACGTCGTCTACCAGCCATTAACGGATGGCTGGCCGACCTAAAGAGAAAACGTTGCTCAAACGTTAGTTGAAAGTCAACCACAACACGATGGGAGAAATGAATCCGGTCTTGTTCGCACCAAAAACAGACGTATATCATGAAAACATATGGGCTTCTAAGAGGCCACGTGTTTATCGTAAACTTGCGAAAAGTCTTACGATTAGGGCCACACCCAGACGTTTCAGCATCTATACTAACGTATTTTAAACTGATAAGAGGGTTGGGGAGCAATAAGTATTGGTAAGTGTTGTATCATATGGCTGTGTCATATTCTTCTTTAGTTCGCTGATCTTCAATTTTTTAATTGTAGTTGTGTGAGATTATCGTCGCAGTCACTATGAGAACAAGTTTTATGTACTAATATCATCCATGTTTTACTGGAATTAATGCCTATAAAGCTGTCGACCGGGACGGCCGCAGAATAGGCCGAAACTAGGTCGCTGAAGTGATTCTAATGTTCAAGAAAGGGATGAGAAGAGGAGTTCAAATGATCGACGAAGAAGTGTAGCTCGGTCACAAGATTTGTAAGAAGAATTTTTCCGAAGCTCATTTTATAGGCAGTATAATCTTCGAAATTTAAAAAAAAAAAGTCCCATGTTTCTTTGATTTGGGGCAACGATTTATTTTCGCAGTTGATGGCGCGCAGACGTCACCTCCGTGTCTTCCATTGTTATCCGTCTGTTACTAATACCTGTTCAGAGTTATTTTCTATCCGCAGGAAGAGCATATTACTTCCTGGTTCAGATCGTACCGGCGGCGCTCCCATAGAACAGAGTTGGTGAGCCCAAGAGGGTCTCCCGAAATTGCAAACACAGTAGCTTAGTTCTTTCTTAAGGAAAACGTCGTAGTCACGCTTTTCGCAGTATAACATTCTCAACGAGTCAAAAGGTTATTACTAGAGAGAATCGTCTGCTTGCAACCCGCTGGTAGAAGGTCCTTTCACAAGATCTCAGTTTCTTTCCATGTTTAAGCTAGTAGGAACTACTCGAGACCTTGTATACCCGCTAGGTGGGTAAAAATAGCGCGGTCGAAAGCGCAAACAAGGGTCGTAGCTAGTCATCCTGACACAACGGTCCATAAGGCGGAAAGGAGAGGGCGACCTGCTGGTGGGCCAGATTCTAAAGCCTTACGGAGAGCCGGGTCAGGTTCGAGCAGGCCAATTGAAGAAGACGATAGAGAAATCTTCCACTCTCCCTTATACGTCCTCCTGTTACATTCTGAGATCGAGCCCTGTTCAGACAGACATTGTCCTGAGTCTCTCACCACGGTTGGCTTAGGTAAGTCTTCTGTCCAATGCTTTGCAACTGGCTTCGTAATGGCACAGCAAAGACTATGGCATGGTGGTGGACCAATGGCTGTCGTCCACCCAAAATTCTTCATTGCCAGCGACCGGCAACCCCATTTTGAAAAACTCACGAAGTTCTGGAATGGGGACGAAGAGCACCCATTTTATGTGCTTCCCGCATTTAAAGTTTATAAGTGATATGGTTCGTCAATGATGTGGACGTGGTGAGGTGGTACAGTGAACTAGTTCAAATAACTCGACATTTATCTAACTCAAAGTCAACAACATCGACCATTTCCTAACATCTGGAGGTCAAGCTCGTCCTCCTATCTATGCTTTACTGAGGCTCAATTGAGTACAAAGGTCAAGCTCTCTTTCTGATTTCAGGAATTTCCAGGCCCGTAGGCATCCCGCGAGTTCTCCTTCACTTCGAAGAGGTTCCGCACAAGCACAGCAATGGCCGGATCAAAAAAGAAGGCAGTGAAGTCCAGTTCCAACGTGTTCTCCATGTTCAGCCAAAATCAGATGGCTGAGTTCAAAGAGGCCTTTGGATTCATCGACCAGGACAAGGATGGTAAGTTGTTTCGCTTTTGCCAAAGCCTCACTGAGTACCTCAATATTCCGTACTAAAGTGAATTGTTATATAGCATGTAAAGTCCGGAACGGAACGTGATTTTCTATGCATTGTGAGTGTTACACTGGCCGGTGCTACTCATAGGGGTGACCTTTCTGCGCTGTGTAGGCATCGTCTCAAAGAACGATATCCGTGCCACCTTCGACCAGATGGGACGTCTGACGAGCGATAAGGAACTCGATGAGATGATGTCCGAGGCCTCTGGACCTATTAATTTTACCCAATTCGTAACCATCTTCGCTAACAAGGCCGGCGGAATGGACGAGGAGGAAACGATTGTCAACGCTTTCACCATCTTCGATGACGGAGACGGCACCTGCACTGAAGAAAAGTAGGTGAAACATCCGACCGTTTACCGCGTTATAATTATAAACATGTAACTGTTCCCAACCTAACTTTTCACCCACGAGTCAGTTGCCGTTTTACGTCTCATTAATGTTCTCAAGATTTACGCTGTAGTGTCGCGTGCATCCCTGCTACCTATCGGCGTCAGCGTGTAATATTTAGAGTCGAAAACCTGGCCCCGTTTGTCCTAGAGCCCGAGCATTCTCTTCTTTCCAACCAGATCCGCCTCTTTCGACATAAACCTACATAGCCACACCCGCTCTATATATGGTAGTCAGCCTCATCTAACCAAGATTCTAACCGCGACTGGTTTCGACATCATCGCTATGTTCGCAAACGGATGACCTACTATTTCTTTTTCTATCTGCGTTGTTACGTTGTACCATAGCCAGCCAGAACCGTTTAACACTAAAATGTCTGCAAACGAAACACATGCACCGCGTTGATTCTTGGCTGATCTATATATCGGAGATGGCACGTATACAAATCGTTCATGTTAAGCGCAATTTATAATCCCTTTAAAAAATGCTTTCATCGTCTTTTTAACCGTTTGATATCGCGGTCAGGTGAGCAGAGCATAACTTGTAGCTGCTGAAGTATATTATCTATACCTTGTTAATTACAATGCCTATCCTTGAGTCAGTTTCATGTTAATTGGTTAAAGTGTATGTAGCTCTTAGCGAGTTGATGAAATGAAAACAGCCGAGCAGCTCTGAATGTAAGTTTCTGCGCCATATTTATCGTCATCTAGGTCAGTTTGATCGTCATACCCATCGATCTCTTGGACACGTTGCATTCTATCAGAGATTGATGAAGGGATGTGATTTGCGCTTGATGTTACAGACTACGCAAGATGCTATGCACTTTCGGCGAAAAGTTAACCGAGCAGGAAGCCAACGATGTGTTCGCTGAAGCGCCCATGGATGGCTCGAAGATTAACCTGAAAAGGTGGGCGAATGTGCTCACCAAGGGCTGTGAGAATCCTGAGGAACAGGCTGCATCCTAGATGAATCGAGGCGCTTTTCCATAAAATCTTCCAGCATCAAACTTCAACGATACTATGACGAAACAATGATAATGGCGACGAGATCCAACAGGAATGATAATATATGCGTCTATACAGCGTTACTACGCCGAGTACAAGCGAACGAAAGGAACACAACGAACTAATATGGCCAGGAAAAGCGGCCAATCTTCAGGCGACCGAGTGCGCTCTCGGAACTAGTTACGCTCGTAACGTCGCAAGCCGCTCGCTGTATATCAAGTGCCTGTAAAAAGGAACAAACTGTTAACATCAAAGATCACAGCCCGCTATTTATTATAATTTGATCCAAGTGCCCAACTTCTCAGTTGACGTCTAAAATAAAGTTCAAATCTTTTTTGTACCAAAAATCCTTGCCTAATTAGAAACCATTACTACTTAATATCAATTATGTTCGATCGCTATAATACGAGAAAACATATTGGCTTCACTTACTAACGATACTTACAAAATTTTCACATCATAGGTAGATACATTGTGCACGAATGGGCAGATGGACGGGCAGATTTACTTAGAGAAAAACAATCGACGCAACTGGCCTTGTTCAAGGTGCAGTAAAACAGATAATCAATGAAGTACAACACCTCTTAACTGAGAAGAAAATAGAAAAGCAGAAGAAAAAATTTTTACCTACATTTCATTCATCTCCAACATCTAATCGAAAGTATGCTAGAGAGTAGATTTTTGCAACCTTTGAAACGACGACCATTACGGTCGGGACATTAATTGAAATACAGATTCTATTAGTACACTTAACTAGGTCTTTTAACACTGTAGCTATCTACTTTTGCAAAAAAAGTTCTGTTCTTTTCCCCGTCTGCAAGCGAAAAGCAGGTGAGTCTCTGCCAATACACCAACCATAACTATTCTGCACAACGGAAATAAAAACAGTAGTTCTAGCGACGCCACAGGATTAGTTCTTTTCCTTGTTAATTGCTGGTAGTTGTAGGCTTTTTTCGAGATTATTACTTGGCGATATATAAGATTGAGCAAACCCTAACTGATTAGTCCTCAATACCTACATGATTCTTACTTCACAGATAACTCGAGGAAGGTTATCGGTGAATTCAGTATTGTATCTTGCTGATGTGTAGTTTACTCGAATTGCTCACAATAGTTTATCAATACAAAGAAAACGGCGAGCCACCTGGGATCGTTCAACGATATATTTAGTAAGGTGATTTTTTGGCAGTGAAGGGCGTGAGAGGTTGAAGTGAACGAAAAGGAGACCAGCGCCGAACGATTCTTGTTCTGGCCAGTGAAAAGAGAGTTTGATACCTTACTAGATAACAAGAGATACTTTTTCAATTATCGCAAGATCAACTGGACGTATGTACACAGAAACATAACACAGCTGAAAATTAAACAAAATTCAAGCGAATACCATGGATTAGGCAGCACATAGCCTTATTGCGAACAAGGCAAGAAAGGCCATATAAACGTGAACTAAGAGGAAAAGGTCGCGTTTTAAAAATGCCACTTCGAACTCAGCGTAGGGATATTAACTAGATTCACATACCGCTACAATAGAGCTAGAAATCCAGTAGTGCATCTTTTAATCATACGCCCATGGTGTATATGTTATCTAAATCTCTAAATCTGCTTACTTTTATCTGAATCTACCGTCGACACGTATGTAACTTCATAATAGCTCTATCAAAAGTCCGCGGTATATAATGCTCGTGATTATCGGCCCGGCTAAAGAAGACCTAGAATTTTTGTGGAAGTTTCAGGTTAGTAAACCCAATTTTATTGTTGCTGAATCGCAAGACACACAGCCACTTCAGGATTACGAAATGGACAGTAGCAGTGTGATTTTTCAATACATGTTTTTTAATGGACTTCTGCTAAATGTGTTTCATCCATACCATAGACGCATTTCCTCATTTTGAAAGCGTGCGCAGATTAACATGATTGAATTTTTTTTCATGGTAATAAGTAATCGTAACCCGTGGATATTCAGTGTGCCAACCAGAATTCTCAACATCCAGGTTCCTGTTATCTTGTAGCTTGACTCGTAGCACGTAAAACTTGCAAAGCAATTCATTGGGACGTCGCGCCAGAAGGACAACGTTAACTTTGCATCATGATTTCATTTCAATGATATGAACAAGATCTATATCGCTTGCACGTGTGATGCCTTACATTCCAGCTCCCAGTTTCCGGACATGGGCCTGATGATGCTTTTTGAATTCACGTCACGAGCAGATTCGTCAATTTCCCTTCTCCCAGGGGTGCACATCATGGCAATACGTCGTCATCATCATCGTCATCTTTGTCCTGTTGTCCATCGGCACGATCCCGCTCGAGCAAACACGAGCGGCCGGATATGTGATATTGAACCAGTAGCACTTTTGTAAACAATAGTAACCTGCATTTATATGATGTATGACCTAAATAATACTTATGACACAGACAGGAGCTGACGAATAATTATTCCTATTATTGGGAAACAAAGCGAATTAGAACCAGATCATCGATTGAGCATCTTTATTAAACTGAACCGTTTATGCTGGGGACTATTTTTATTTAGAGAACATTTGATCAGACACCCAGATTTCTCATTTATAACTGCAGCGGCAGCAGACCGTAGAGTCACTGATGAATGTCTAGTCCACGGTTTGTTCTTGACGGTTTCTTACTCTCATCGTCGCCTACTAGACGAAGAACGTCATTTCTAAATTCACTATCCTTTTGGCCTAAGCTCGCTAACCTAGGGCTAAATTTTCTGCTCAGTTTTTGCCTTTGTTTTCGATTTATCTATCCGGCTTCGGATGCGATCTGTCCTCGGAGTTGGTAACGGATATTGATATTTGAGTTATGCCTGCAGGTGGACTTGGCCTTCGACAGCACTCTGACTCGGAGTCGTTTGGTTTTCTCTGAGAAGGCTCAAATAAGGGTCGGCTCGCTTTGTCCGCAGCAGTTAGCATTCGAGGTTGATTTGGCTTTGAACATGACGCATGTTTGTTTTTTGGGATATTGTTTCCTTTATGACTATGTTTGGCTTCAATAACTTCGCTAAGCATAAAAGATCTATTAGTCAGGGTCTAACTAGGTTGCTAATAGATACTTTCACGAATCGACTCGTACGGCCAAGAGTCTTGAGGTTCGATTTGTTCGCACACAGTCGCATTAGTCGAAGAAGGGTGAAGGTTTAAGTAGTTATTTTTGTGGGGTTTCTGGTTGACAAAAGTTAACTTGGGTTGGCCGAAACGCTGGCTTTTTCCACGAAGCCGGTGGCACTGGTGTAGTTAGCCGGGCGAGGGATACCGTCACACAGTCTGCTGATAAATCCCTACTATTAACGAGGTAGCACTCCTTGGTGCGCTATCGAAGTGAGTCGACGTGCAGGTCGACGCGACGACAGGACGATCCTGATTTACAGTTCCATGAAATTCAAACCATGGTAGTACATTTTGTCTACCAGCTTATTCAGTGTTGGGTGTTTCTCGAAACGAACGGTCAACGAAGCTGACTAGCAAATATATTCGACGAACAGAAGTTAGTTTTAGGTACTACGTAAATGTTGGCACGGTGAAAGGCACACCTTTTCTAAAGCTAGCCATGCATTATATATATAGCCTATGAAAAATAATTCAACTATTAAGTCAACAAACCCAAATTAGACTAAAGTTGTTGATTGGTTGTCCTAGTCTATCGAACATCAGCAATGTATTGCGAATTTGCAACGCCTCATCAGGTTCCAGAGGTTTACGGCTTCGCGGAGAACCAGCAGATTCTAATTTTTTTCTATCCACGAATAGTAAATCAGACTCCGCGAATTAAAAAAGGCTGTGATTCCGAAGTCTTATAACAACCCGCCAACTCGTTTCAGAGAAAAGTATCTTCGGCTTTTCTGTTTTATGAAACAGTCGGCGTACTGACTGGTCAAGTAGATAAAAACGCGTCGGTTGTTTGTTCTGCCAAAGCTTCGTCTAACCCTGACTTTACCGTTTCTAGTTGTCGATTGTCTTCCTTCGAGTAAACGTTATCAAGATTGCTGGTTCCTTTGTCAGAACTGTACTAAGCAAACCCCTGCAAGTTTCACATCTTTATGATAAGTTGTTATTATTAGGCACAAATACGAAATACATTTTAGAAAATAACGGTAAAGAAGGCGGCCTATAGTCTTGTTGAGTGTATTTCTTTAGGGCGTACTCGAATCTGTGTACAAAAGCCTTGCTTGCAGTGTCTATTGGTATTGGATTTCTAGAAAGTATATTCCACCTTTATATAATGCGTACTGTATACTTCAAGCACAGCGGCATAATGGAAAAAATTAGTGATACAAAGTAAACTCCGAGCGTTCTGTCATAGTGTTTCGTTTAATTCAAGGCTGCTTCTCTCTGTTTTAAAATCACAAGGATACCTGTGAATATTCCGACTAACGCCGAACTCTCATCATGCGCTTTGCAGACCATGTTTTTAACATTTGCTTATGGACGCCCGTTCATTTGCTCATGAAACCATTAGCTGTTGACGCTTCTATTCAAAGTAGACTCCGGGCCCCTCTTCATAGCCGCCGCAGGTCACGAAGTGTGTTACATTGGATACAGTACGAAGTTCACGTCTGCACAAAATTTGGGAACCCGTCATACCTAATCTTTATCTGTTAACGTTGAATGTACCTGTCACAGCTATATGACGGTGTATGTCCATGCTTTGCCCAGTTAGATCACTTATTTTTTGGTGTATTACCTCGCAGCGCTTGCCATGTTGTTTCAGCTGGGACTATACCTTTGCCTCGTCGTAAGTTTGATGCGCTGTGATGCAAAAACGTCTCTAAGCTTGTTGCGGGATCCGATGCTTGATCAAGCGTAATGTCATGTAGCAATAGTCTGTGCGGTGGTAAGCCCGATTCCGTTAAAAGATGACTGTTAGGAAGTTCGCTGGGTTCCAAATTACTGTAGCTGCTTATATAATTCGGTGTCCTCAGAGTGACTGGACGTGACGAATGGTCAGACAAACAATTATATGAATTTCTAGTTTCACTTCCAGCTGGCACCCCGCTGTGATCGTGATCTGCTGTTCGTCGGTTCCGCTGTATGATTGAGCTACCGCATATTTCACAGTAATCGTCATTTTGATCACCACTCGAATTGTCGCTTAAATCACTGCTTAGGTCACCATTCAAATCGGTGCTCGTTTCGGCAGGCAGCAAGTGACTAGAGTGCTTCACGCTTGTGTCACGATGATGATGGTAACGATGACGATAACTTCGTCGTTGATGTCTGCTTGATTCACGTGGAGGATTCAGAGTTGAGCTTTCCTCAACAATCATTTGTCGGCTATATGCTGGACTTCCATTTGGACTCTGTTGTGAGCTAGGTGGACTCGGCATAGCAATTAACTCCAAATTAACCGAGGTCTTCATAGATGCTCTTGCGCATAGCGGTGTAATCAGGTTGAACTTCATTAGAGCATTCGATGACGTCTGCGATGAATATCCCGTCCGCGTGCATTGTGCTCTCTGGTTTCGATTCTTCGGACTCTCAGCGTGCGGCGAATTATCTTCCTTTTGCGTATAGGACGGACTGCTCCGTTTCGCACTACAAAACAGAGTGCTTTCCTTTGGAGCGTCCGACGTACCGGTATGTTTTAGACAGTGCACTGGCTCGTCGTGCTTGAGAATGTGTTGTGCACGACCCTTCTGCGAGCTATTATAATTTATGGTGTGTGGAGGAGTGGCGTCTGTGGGAATATATGCTAAACTGCACGCAAAACTTAAAGGTGGTTTGGCACTATACGATGATTCTAGTGTGTCAACTTCCGCATTTGACACGGAACGTGGCACGCCATGTACACAGCTTGTATCTGTGCTTGAGGGCTGTGTACCAATGTCCTGTTCTAGAGGGGTCGTTCGACTTCGGGTGTGTTTATCCGGCGATGCGGGCGTAACATTGCTGTCTGTCGTCTGCTTCGCTAACTCAGTCAAACAAGAACCCTGCAAGTTTTACGCCGCGACATTGTTGATGACCCTGATTAGGTAGCCTTTCATTAGGGTTGCCATAATAATATTCAAGAACACACTTTCTCATATATGTCAGTTGTGAGATACTTGACCGTCGTGCACGTGTTTCGATTCTGTCTGTATATAAACACAGAGATGAAAAAGGTGAAAGACACTGAAATAATTGTTTTTTGTTTTGTTAATTGTATATTCTGAACAATCGTAATATTAGAGTAATGGAATAACCATCTATCTATGTAAGGAGATAGGGTCAACCTTCTTTCGACAATTGGGCTTGTCACATTTGTCAAGCAGGGGCAGATGATCGTCCTCGGAGCTGCGGGTCGATAGCTGCTGCAGTCGTATCTGGGACATAATTTTGCTACGAAGCTTCTTACGAATTTGTTCAGCCATTTCTTTATCAAGTGCTTCTACGAGACTTGGCGGCGTAACGTCGTAAAATTCTTCAGGCAGGGGTGTTCCATATTTTTTCTGATAGAGTTTCATGCGTGCCGCAGTTCGACGCAGCTTACGGCTCTGGTAACGATCTTTATACAGCAAAAAACATATTCCCGAAAACAAGAAAAACAAAGAAAGATAGCTATCAGACATTGTAGATGCTACAATTTGGATAGGGTTTAGGATAGGAGATATTCTATCTTACGTTTCGCAACAGCATAATACCGCAATAGTGGGTCAGCTAATAATTATATTTCCTCGTGGCAAAAACTATCAATATCACACAGAGTTCTATTAATCCTTAAACGGTATTGTCGATGTGGTATATCATAGCCGGCAGGAACTATACTACCCAGTAAGAAAAGCGTCACTACAATCATTGGCTCTTAAGCTAAGTGAGGGCACTCATTAATAACATCTGCTTGTTATTCAGGCTGATCAATTTGCTCTACATTTTCGCACTAGGGTAGGCCGATATTTCTGCGTCCGCACGCATAATGGCCCTCCAGTAGGTCAGAAACACACCCACTACCGGTCACTACCGGTTATTTTTATAGAAAAAAACCTATAGCAAACGGATAGTTTTGCACGAGCTGGCCAATATGTTCCAGTATTTTTGCTAAACCGCCTGTTACCCGAACGACGGATCTTCTGGGTTTATCTACAAGAACAGACTTTAATAGGATAATGTGCATCATACATCAAATTCTAATCAACGTTTCAATATATGCTTGCGTATCACAGGAAATAGTCCTCGATTCTCAGTGAGTTCAGGCATATAATTTATCAATAGCGTTTATCAATCAGAAATAAGGCCTAATCGAAGTTAATCTTGCCTATGCAAAACGGTGCGATTCGTTTCTAGTTTAGGCCAATGAACGCACCCCTTTAATAAAGTACTGCGTTATGCAAGATATAATTCTCTTCTTTTAAACTGACATACATCATGGCATACGTTTTCCGCCAGTCAATAGTGCCGCTTCTGTTTTTTAGGATTATTCCGTTGTGATTCATCTATGAAAGTTCTCGATACTGTTAAATCAGTGATGACATACGCGCTAATCGTTGCCCTGTAAGTACTAACTTAAACGTCGAAAATGTAAACTGTACATAAAAACGTTTACCTTCGATAGTTCTAGGTAGTATTTGTTCCTCTTCCATTCGAGTCACTGATATTATCTTGAGTAGCAAACTCATTCGCCTGTCAAGTTGAGTACGTCGTTTGCAATGTACCTGATTTCAAAATTTGGTATTTTCCTAGTTAGTATACTACTCTACAAATAGGTGTCGAAGCTCATATAGACTACCAGTAGAAAAATGGCTAATAGCGCTTTTTCTATCGTGACAAAGTTTTTGACGGAGAGGCGTAAGGTTTCAACACGTAATGTTCGTCGAAAGATTAGATAGGCTTATGGTCAAAATAACGAACGTAAGCCGAGGTTTTTTCTGCAATAATGTAAGGACCGATGGTCAAATCGTATCTATAGCAGACTTTCTCAAATTTGCAATACGAAATGTTTGAGCCCACAGTTGTATAGAGCTGTAGCTTTGCGCCCCAAGACACTTTCATAGGAGCGCCACGACCCGGGCCTGATAACAGAGTCCGTCGAAAACCGTAAATTGGATCCGAAACACGCCACTTTCAGTGTTATACAATCGTCGGTTTTCGACATACCCATGTATAACAAAAGCACAAGTTTGACGAAATTTGCTAATGTTATTATTTCACATATTGTATATTAGCACAAAAAAGCCACGATATTATAGCATGCATATTTTGATGGAACTGAGCAGTTATAATAATTTGAAATAGGTTTGCCCCAGACTATTAAAAGACTATAAATAAGACTATCTGTCAAGTAACTGACGCTGAGTGTCAGTGGGTATGCCTTTGATGTTATGTGTTTGATCTCAGCTTCGAACTTCAGGGTGGCACTCATTTCGTCAGGTCAATCTTGTCACGATAGCAGAAACAATCGATATGAACTACCGAACACGCACCATACTAACGTTTCTCGCAACTACAACTACTGATTACATAAATAACGTGTTAAGAACAAAGTCGACTTTTGAGACAGAGGACGTAATTCCATCACGCCAAATTTTGAAACAAAACATACGACAAAAGATGCCTCTACAGGCCTGTGGCCGGTTGAGTTAGTGCTACTCACGATGGTATATCAGCCAATTCAGTATGCCCTACCCTGACAACAGTATATTGTTATCCTCACCTACAGTTTCCTCAGGTGTTTAATGACCTACTTGGGCAAAGGTTTAGTAGTTCTGGTCGCCTATATGTGCATTTAGCCATGATCAAAGGCTGTCATAAAGCTAGCTTATTAGCGAGTCGCTTATTAACCGTTCCTCAGTGAATCGTCCTTTGCGTATAAAGTTTATCACCAATCTACCAGGTGTGGCTGTCTTGAGAAATCAGCCTTACTATCGAAAACACTGGCTCCAGCTACCGCATGCCTTCGTCGTACTAATAAACGTCGTTGGAAGAAGCTCATAGGCCCATATGAAACATTCAACACTTAAATTGCTGTAGACATTAACACTGAATGTGAAGTAACGATCTCAGCTCGTGGACCTATGAAGCCACGCTAACAGATGGATCAGCGGGCCGAGCCAGTTGAAGGAACACCTAAAATGTTTATCATTAACTTGCAGTATTCGGCAGATGTGCTGCACCATGAACACTTACCATAATGAAAAAATATTTTCTAGCTTAACGATCTACGTTAACATGATTCTTTAAAATAAAAAAAATCAGATAAAAGCTTTCAGCTTGCTTCTGTTGTAATGTCGGTATGATCATCAATGGGGAGCGCTTCCTGTTGTACACGCGTCAACGTTCTTGCAAAACATGTTTGCTTCGCACGCTGTCGTTGCACCTGTTGAGAACTGAATTAAACCTATGGTGTTCTTAAAGAATGTGCGTTTCAACAAATTATTTTTATTTGCTTAAGGTCGCTCAGCTATATATCCTGCCTAATGTACGTACCCGGTTTCACGAACGGGGTACCCCTTGGCTGAGGTGACATGACCTGTATGATATCATCCTCACTGAATTGAACTTTCTTTGCTGCACCAGCACTCGAAAGCGTTGGATATGATAAAGGGCTTCCTTTTGGAGTAGGGCCTGTAGTTCCTGTCTGTCTGGTTGAAAGAATACCACAGACGGCACCGCCACGAGTGCTGCGTGACCCGTCGGCTTCGGGCTTCCTCGAATCTTTTGGCTGGTCCAAACTGGCGCCATTTTTATTTCCGTTTGATTTTTCTGACGGTGAATTCAGGTGTGCGGAGTTTTGTTCGCGACGACTGAACCACCTTTGGATCGTCATCTCTTCATCATCATCGCAGACGACTCTCCATTCCTGCGAACGGCTGCCGCCAGACATCCGCGCACTCCACTTTCCACTGATTAACACGAATCGATTTGGACTACACCGAAATATCCTTTCCTTTCGAAAATAGCTAGCATCGCTATAATCACAGCGTTGTCAACGCCATTTAGATTTTGAATAGCTCAAGAACATGTTGCATCAACATTAGTTCGATCCAATCACGCGATTACAACGTTGTGAAAGCAAGACTACAGTATCAACAGGCACGCTATAAATTATCTTCACCTAATTGCGAAGAAGTCTCCAGTAACCTTTGCCTGTCGATGGCAAATGTTGGATAGAAATTCAAGCGCCTCAGTCCTTGTCATATCAGTTGGAAGGCAACCATGAATGAGTTAGAAATTCGTTTTATCGATAAAACAAATACTAGAACGCAAGCTTTAATTATGACTGAGTCACATTGAGTTAGGCAATTTCCTGCTAAATACATTGGCTCGTTTAAGAAGAAGGTGTATGAAGGCTTAATTCAAAGTTTTGGCGCACGGTAGTCATAACCTTGCTTGGTGTCAAGGCTACCAGGAAAGCAGGCAGGGCAGAAAATACTTATTTAGATCCTTTCATTGCTAAAATCACTCGAAGGGAGATATAGGAGGTGAGCTTATATATGGGTTGCAATTTACCTAAAATTATCGTCGAACACAACCGGTCCCACGGATAGAAAATCATATATCGCTATATCCGTTAGAGACTGTCCTATTATGAGACCAAAACAGGTTCATTGTAATCAATTTATTTCTAAGAAAATACCAGCTGTAAACATGCCGTTCACACATATAGCCCCAAAAGGTGGGGTTATATAGACTAGAGGTGGGGCTATATAGGCAACTAGTGATTCCGTGCAAACAAATCAATAATTTAACAACGATTAAAGAAATGTTTTTCTTCTTAAAAAAGGCTGTCATTACGGATGAAAAAAAGGCCGATACTCTTTAATGATTAACAAGCTAGACAGGACAAAGAGATTGATTCGTCTACCATTGTCCCTCATGAAGTTTTGTTGCGCAGAGTTGAACCGGCTGTTGAATGGCCCAACTAGTAGGACATCAACGAGTTATACCTCGTTTTGAGAAGTGAGGAGGCGCAATAACAGAAAGCGCGCTGTTCTTCAAAGCGGACCGGACCCCACCACCACCACCACCTACACGCTATCATACATGAGCATTATTCTGATATTTCCCACGGTAAATTCTAAGCTATGATCATGATTGTTCGCAATGTAATGCGTATTTTGTCAATATCGTTTTTCGAAACAATGCTTTAGTAGTGCCAATAATGTCGTCCGGTTTTCTTTCACAAACAACACCGGTCGGTAACAATAACGTCATGTGGTACGAGTACGAAACTACGCTATGTTGACGCACGTATATACAGATAGACAGATCTGTAAAATTAGCATAGATAGCATCCGTTTTCATACAGATACGTTTGAAATGCAGTGGCTCATATAACTTCATTTATTCCTGATCCATGTATTTTCTAAAGTTATCATTAAGTTAGTTAAAAGTCGTTTAACCATTTTTATACAAGCTAATTCTGGGAGAAGAAAACTGTGGTAGAAAAATATTTTTGCTTCTTTCAGTTGCTCAGCAAAAGTTCTATAAAATACAAAAAAACGCTTAACCGTCCCATACAGCTCATTTTTTTTTAAATTTAGTCGACGAAAAAGGTCTAGTAACGCAAAGGGCGATATACTTTTGACCCGTGTACAGCTAAAGAAATCTGCAAGTTTTATACTATTGAAATTTAAAATCAACCTTTTTGCTAAAAAAAAAATTGAGTAGCCCATATAGCCCCTGCACCAAGTAGCTCCACGTTTTCCCATGCTGCGAATATGTCGAGGACAAAAATGACTGAAAATTTATTTTTCGGCTATTTTATGTAATTCGGTTCGTATCGTATTCGGTAGTAGCCGAATTCGGTTAGATCAAGTTCAGTCGAAATTCCAGAATTTTATAAATACTGCCATCACCAGTTTCAAATAACTAAAATATATATACAATATATCGTAATTAGCAGGGAGCAGATTCGTTGTATGAATCTGGAAGCTAGCCGTGAGGCTCAACAGCGGTTTTCACGAGTTTGCAGTTTGCAATTAAGTCGATTATAATTAAGTGTCAGCAATTAAAATCGAGGAAATCGTGTGATATCTGCTTGTTTATAAATGGAAAAACAGCACTTCCGTAGTAAGGAACAAACATGACCGAATAAATTACCACCAGTAAACTAACTACTACCAAGGCTAACAAAATGCCATTGCACCGTTTACATGTGTGACATACTATTGCTTTGTTTTTCTGCTACTTATTTTCTTGCCTGTTAAAGATAGTTTTTAACTCTTATTAATTAAAAACATGACACAAATATATTTACACTTATATAGCCGTTTGTGCACGCCATTGACGGAACGTTTATCAATAATCGCAATTGAGATTGTTGGGTGGCATCCACTCGTTCGGGTCAGCACCTCACAACTCCAGCATACTGGACAATATCGCTTCCGGAAAATCTGCCCAGATTAAAGCAACGAAAATATTCTATATATTTATATGATAAGTGAGTCGTCTAAGTAATTACTAGAAGTAAGTTTAAAACCATTTTTTTGGTATTTTATACTTCGTGGTTTTTCGTTTTAATAGAATGATATCCCGATGGCAGGTACTGCCCTAGGCGCTAGCGAGGATTTTAACCTTTGGATATGCGGACGAATGATTTTGTTGCGCGTGCATCTAGTCAGGATTCCGATATGGACATGTCGATATAAAACAAGATAAGGTAAGTGTCTTTGGCCTAATAAGTGCTCAAAGAGTGATAAGATTTTTTTAATTTTCATACTTTTGGCCTCTTTGATATATAGAACCCTTGTAGTCCCTAAATACGCCGATAAGCTTAACCAATGGTACAGGAAAATAGAAGCTAAAGAAGATAAATGACCGAACTATTTAATCAGGCTTTAAAGCATTTAAGTACTTTGATGTTTAATTCTTAAAAATACACATTGAAACAAATTGACAGATACTGAGTGAGTTATGCCGAACCGCATAGACAATGTTAAGAGAACATACACAAAAGCTTTTTCATTTCTCAATAAACCTTTTTCTTTTAATTTCAATTCACATTCTGCATAATGGCTGAGCCAATTTTATTAAGTGAAATTTCTTAAAATATGTAATTAAAAGTACTGAAAAGTCAAAGGCTGTTGAACTGATAAGTGGTTGGCATGCTCTATTTAGAATGACGTACGCTTTATTAAACTTAGAATCATTTTAATTGAAAGAAACGTTCGCAGCGTTCTTCTTATTATGCTGAAATCAGTAAAAGCTTTTATTACCATCCTCCGGCCAAGGAGTATTGTTTATGGGATAATTTGACCCTTATCTTGATTGGGAAGTTCAGTGATATCCATGCCGATTAAACGTAACCGCATGATGAAGTGATATTAACAACCTGAGTATTTTAGAGCAAACTTTGAGCCGATGAATGCAAATCCAGCGCCCTGTTTTTCTATGGAGACAGTTTCACAATAACAGATTCACGATAAACATAGCATATTTAGAAAAAAAAATACTTCTGCGACTATACTGTGCTAACGTAATATATTCATGACGTTACGAGTTTTTTCATTTATTTATTTATTCCCGTTAGAGTAACACATATGGACATAGAAAAACACCAAATACCTAGTATGTAGTCGATACGTATATATAAATATAAATCTCAAAAAAGATTTAGTTTTTTTTCCATATATATATAAGCAGTAAAAATATACATGGATTACTTTGTAGGTGAAGCGGATACTTATCGTGATATAGGTGAGGATATCGCTATTATTTTTATTCTTTTAGCCTTGTTTTTTCTACAATTAACATATTGAAACTTACATTATTATTTGCAACGTGAACTGCGATGCGGAACGTAAGTATATTTCATACGGTATAAATCACGCTAAGCCCCTATGAATTACTAGTTCTTTTATAGACCCGTTCACAGATGCAACTAAATAGCTTCAGCTGTTCGCTGATCTATGTATAAATCTGTTTTAGCACTATCCGGCTCTGTCTGAAGACACTTGAAGCTATGAAGCAATTCGGCTTCTAAAAACCTCAAGCATTCCTGAAAACGCGATGTCGTCAGCTTTGCTTGACAAGGTAAATGAGCCTGAAGGAAGGTTCAACCTTGCATTGCAGCCTGTTCCTCGCTTTTCGGCAAAACGTAGCAGTAATGAGAAGCAATATTTACGGGTTGGCGCGATTTTGGGCCGCCAATGGCGTTGAGTCGGAGCAAATATCGCCATTGGCTGAATGATGCTCAAAGACACTTGCGCGATTATATACTTAGCGTTTCGTAGCCTCGTTTTATTTAATTCTGCTTAGAATTTAAACAGCCAGTTTTATATATTCATTAGCCAGGCGATAATACAGAAATCGGAGATAAATAGAGGAGAATAATTATATCATACGTAGATGTACATGGATGCGAGAATTCATCTCCTGTGTCTATTAATTTAAAGCCGATTTCGTATTAAGACTGGCTGTTACATACAATTAAATCACACAAATAGAAATAAAAAATAATAAAATACAAAGAAAAGTTAATTACTATTAGACCTTGTACCCAGGCTGCAATAAAAATGACACCGGTTTTTATATTTACTTTTATATATAATTTATTTCTTATTTATAATTATATTTATAATTTAAAATGTATTTTTATAATATATTTTGTTAATCCAAGGTTCTTTAATATAGCGGACCCTCACGACCTATTTATTCAACTAATACAAGCAGCCGATGGTTGCATTTTTAGCGTATTTGTTGAAACAAAGATACATCGGTGAAGCTTTTATGCATGATAATCACTTCCTGAATATTCGCAAGTCTAATATCTCACTTTTTAAGGCCTCTACAGCACAGTCCGTATTGATTTTATAATTAATAATATGATCTTTTACTAGGGGCAGCTAATTGGCGATGAGAGTATGAAGTAGGTCTAGGGGCTTCCTGTACAGCTGGGATCCGATAAGATGCTGCAGCTTTGTAGGTTCCATAGTTGGATGTACCTCTGTAGGTTCCAGAGGAACCATACCGGACTGGTGCTCCATAAGCGGCTGGAGCTCTATATGAGCCTGCTGTGTTGTAAGTAGCCGAAGCCCCATAGGTAGGGGCAGCATTGTAAGTAGCTGAAGCCTTATAGGGGGCCGGGGCTTTGAATGCGCCGGAAACGCTGTATTGCGAGCCAGAATGATAGTTTTTGAGAGAGCCTCCAACGGAGGGTGTGACCCCGTAAGCACCTGGGCGTCCAGAGGCAGGTGGCCTTAAGTGCGGAGCACTTTTATAAACTGGAGCAGTATAGGGGGCAGGCGCACGTGCACCGTAACCCATCTGTCTAACTTGCGGGTTATAATCTTCTTCGGGTGCCGAAGACCTAATTAGGGCACCAGCAGGCTCTGATGTTTTTGTTCCCGTTTCATCAGTGTCTACTTCGGCATGGAAGCCCAATTCGGGGTCGGCAATGTACTTCACTAGTCGGGAAGTTCCATCGGGATTTTGCACAGTATACTGACCGGTAATGCGACCATACTCATCCCCTTGCGATTCGTGACTGGAGTAGCCGCCGTAAGGGTCGGGGCCCTCATACTTGTACGCGAATGGTTTCGGGGGTTCACTCCTCTCACGAAGAGCTGACGGTGAAACGTAACCGTGTGGCGGTAACGGAGAGGACTGTAGGGTCTGAACTCCGCCTTTATAGGAGCGACCGTAGTGATGCTGACCGTAAGCAGCACTAGCTAGTAATAGCATTGCGGTGTATTTCATGTCGCCGGATTCAACCAGGATGTGCGCACACTCAGACACTGAATAACGCCACGAGTGACAAAACACTGACGTGTACGATGTTCTTAATGGATGAAGAAGTTGATGACAGGGATAGTAATGTGCTGCTATGAAGAGCCAACCTGCCCCGATTAGTTAGCTGGACTCACCAACTGCAGAATGCGATCCGTGTAGCTATATTCAAAGTCACGATCCACATGAAGGCCGTCATGTGGCAAGGGTTTAAACCAGCTCTCTCGCCTTCAATACGGCAGCGAAGACAGCGAAAGCTGTTTGGCTAGAAACCGGTTTTTGAACGTCGCTTCCCTATTACGCATACGTTGGATTGCCCCCAAATAATGATCGATCGAAATCGAGCACCTGTACAATAAATCGTAGTACTATTACAGTGGTGTCTATTTAACTTCGGGTTGCCGCAATAACAATACGCAGAGCTGCTAATTTAGTCACTTTCAACACGCTATAAATTTCTTCGTATTTGGCAATGCATGAATGTCGTACGGTATATTCTTGGTGGCGATCTGTCATCTAATAGATGATACAAATCCAATGCCAGCGATTGCCACCACATTCAATCACAATGTAGATGCTGCTGTGATTAACTGGTTGAGTATTCGTTACATAAAGATTAGGGCAAACCGATATCATACATTTTTTAAGGAAACGCAGACGGTCATTAAGGGTCTTAGTCACATTATGATATGGACAATCGAGAAATCGAACGCTGTCCACTGCCTTTATTGCCTGTGAACGAATGAAAAAATATGGCGTTTCATCCCCCACTTCTACTATCGTTTCCATTGACATTGGCTTTGGGGTATACCGAGCCTTCTGCCCATTTTCGTCGACATGTGATTTTTCTGTTTCTTGAAGATTGTTAATAAAATAAAAAATGGTACCTCTGTAAATATGACAAACGTTCCGCCCACTTTCGTGGCTAGGTAACTGTAGATGTGTATAAGTTTACATGTTTATGCGCGTTGCATGTGCAAAGAGGAATAGCGTGATATATGTTCATTTCGACTGCTAAGGTCGCTGCAGGAAATAACTAAGAGAACTGCTTAACAAACGGAGTGTTTCGTCTTTATTTTGTGTTGGCAAACCGGAGATGACGAAGGAGACGACAGCAATGCCGGTCATTTCACCTCAATTCCTGGCAGAATTCCATGGACACGACATTAGATAATGACGACGGAGCCACCGGAAGGCTAAAGAAGTTTTAGCGTAGATGATACGCCATACTTCCGTCTTTTTAGGTGTCATATTATTTCTCCTAAATTACAGATAGCTTCTTAACTTGCCTATAGTCTACTGCTGTACTTCGGCCTGTACTTTTTCCAACGGTTGAATCGGGTACGCGGGAAAAAGGCATAAAATTAAATGACATATTTGAAGCTCGGTCTATTGGTTGTGCATCTCGCGTATGCGTCGACAGCAGATGTGCGCGACACTCGTTCGGCCTTCCTAACTAGAGCCTTGGCCGGCTAAGCCAACGCATTAAGAAAATCCAATGCGCATGGAATCTTCAAATAACTAATAATAATAATAATTTTTGTCAAGCTGTTAAAAAACATTTGCTAAGTATATTGTGCGACTCTATATAGCATAGTAAATATTAAACTTTGTCTATTATTATCGGTTTATCTTCGTTGAAATATCTAAACGACTCATAGACGTTTTATATGGTCTCTCTGTTTTGATTAGGGTATTTTAGTGTATTTTGTGTTTAGATTGTAAAAACCAACTAACGAATATTAACAATAGGTGCCTAACATGTGATTATCGGCGCGAAGATAATGAGCATCGTTACCTGACACAAGTCAGCCAGCGCCGATCCAAGCCGATAGATTCATCGTTTCTTCTTGCTTGTTTGCCGGCTAGAATGAAATAAGCTGTACACTGTTCTTCAACAGCCCTCTAGTTCATCCAGATAAGCAAAGATCTACTCTAGTAGCTCACCTTCACCTCGCAGGCGTGACGGGTCATAATGTTTAAGGCGTTCCTACGTATACGCCATTGCTATGACGCCAGAACTGACAACACACTGGTAACGTCCAATGCTAGCGATATCACAGAAAATAGAAAATTACATACAGCGAATTCTGTTCACTTAACTCGGATCTGTGATCTAAAGATGAAAAATCGCAGTTTTCTCTATATTATTGAAGGTATTAAATTTAGTAAGTTTCATTTATGCAACGAGTCGAATTTAAATTGTTTGGAAATCTTTTTGAAATGCGCTAATCAGAGTCAGGCTTGTATAATTTACTTGAATCAGCATCAAAAAAAAAAACAAACCGAAAAGGACCCGTAAAAGCGCTTACTGCCATCTTAGGGCCGTGTCTGTTTCAATAAACAAAACAAAGATTTGGTAACCACTATTCAGCGCTGCACGTATTGCGAGTTTGAACTGGTATCTCAGTAAGATAGGTCACATAAATACCGCAAAATTTGAATGCTTAATTGTATCTGTGAGCGATGTCCAGGGTCGATTTTGAGCTAAGGAAGTCAAAGTCCATGATTATTTAAACCTCATTTGTAGCTGGATGATAAAGGCTTTCTCCAATAACTTAAAAGTGCTATGTGTAAATTAATATTTAAGTCATTTATTAAACTAAACAAGTTATCTGCTCACTGAGGAACTGCAATGTGCACTATTTTTAACATTGCTTTAAACACGTAATAGCGGTACATGCTTTACGAACGATGTGTTTTTCTAACCCGTGGGTTAAACGCTGGCCGCTGGATCCCTTTTAGCGGCCGTCTTCTCCCGGATCATTAGATTTTGTCAGGTCTCCTAATGCTACTTGACTGTTGGATCTTTATTGACTTCTCAGCCTCCTTGGCTCCTGAATCGTTCGTTTTGTCTTCGTAGTTCTCTTTGACCACCCGCCGTTGGCCTGGTCAGGCCTGATCACGGCCAAAACAGGTAGAAAATATCAACGAAGCGGGCGGTATTCGACAAACACGCCGGTTATATCGAAAACAAAAAAACAACCACTGTCCAAAGTATCAAGGGCCGAAATAACGAATGCAGATATAACACTGCTTAATGGTGATGTACGGTTATGCATCAAGTAGCGTCGCGTTATCATTGACTATTAAGGGTGATTTTTAATTCGCTACCGACTTCGGGCGACGGTTTTCAGGTTGCAGACTCACCGTATTAGTACTACGCATAGAGCGCATGTAGTAGACGAAGCAAGATCGCTTGTTGAAGTCTTTTCCGATTCTGATGACAAATTGTGATTACCGGCTGAAGGCCGCAACACGGACGTTGCTTTAAAGTATGTACAATACAGTTAAGTAAATAAATGTTCCTTTAACAAAAAATCATAACGAAATTACCTCCAACAAAGACTGCGACAGAGAAGTGTTTATGTTAGTGGCTCGTGCCCGTTAGGTGCTATACACGAGCCCCTATATAAAATGCACGCAAACTGTAAGATGTTGCCTAGCGATACATGCACGTCCCAATGTTGATAAACGAGGTTAGCGAGCAGTAGAAATAGTAAACAGATATAAGTTAACTGCTAGTTATGTACTTAATCTATAATCGAGTGGATAATCCCACTTTGAGCGATTCGTCTAAGTGATAACGTGTTTCCAAATGTCCAGGTAATGCCTGAAGCACTTCCTGTTGCCTTTAGCGAACGTTTCGGCCGGATCTATCATAATCCTAATGGGTCATGTATTCTTCAGCTGGCGGAGGGGGGCTCACTGTAAAATCCCTTATAGGACACAGGTTGACATACTTAAACGTGAGTTTAAGTTAATTGTTCATTGGATTACTGTTACAACAGTTAGAGCTATCTTTCTATATCTATCTTTTTCGTCTCTAACATGTATCCTGATCGGCACTCTGGTCGCATTGAGGATTAACGACACATCGATTCATTCGTTAGAAGGTTTCGTATAATGGAAACTAGCCTGCACTACATTACGACAACACATCAGCGAGTTTGGCAAGCGGTTACCGTAAATATCCGTACGAACGCATGCGTCGACAAGTTCAACGGGAGTGTAATTAAACCTTTACTGAATGAGAGCCGTTTCTTGATTTGAAAGAAAACTTTCTATAAAAGTTAGTTGGAAGAACCTCTTTCACCCTATAAATATTAGCTCTAGCGAATATATTTTCTTCAATCAACCCTATTTTAGTTTGTAAATTACCTGCTCTACGTATGTAATGGGGCCGAGACATGAGTAAATCTAGAATTTCTAAAGTCATTTGTCGATATTCTGTGGTAGCTTGAGCTGCCACAATGAAGCAGCAGGTGATTACCTACAACAGATGCTGTAAATCAACCGTGGTAAAATCTGCGTCAGACCATTTGTCGCGAGGTGCATTAGCATTGGATGCACCTCGCACAAAAAATGGGCTTTGGGTTTCTTCTTTTCGGAAATTATCGCAACGTACACATTAAACGATTTTACTGCAGTCCAACTTTTCTGTTGGAGGAATAATTAAATATCTATACAACACACACACATTAAATAATTATTGTATATTTTCATTTTTTTTTTTTAGTCTAGCTAGCAAATCCTCAGCTTCGATATAAGATTTTAATTGATTATTTAGCCATCTAAAACAGATAGTAAAATAAATTACAATACATTTGACAGTGAATTTGCCTAGTTTATACGTGTCACGTATTCTATCAATGATAGCTAGAATAGCGATTGTAGACTACCCTGTTCGCCGTTCTATTAGTTACTTAGATCCTAGTACCAAACAGTCCATACGCTAAAATAACCAGCCAATTTGGACCATCATACGTAGGCAGACAATGTTATCAGACCTTTATAGCTGAGGACGTTTCTATCTAAACAATGCTAACCTTTTAGATTGTGAGCCAGTCTCAGTAACCCTACTGAAATACACTTTCACCACTTGTACCATTTTATTAGATAAGTTTTATAATGTTATCTCAAATTTCGAAGCTTTTTTTTTTTGTTTTTTTTTTTTTATTAGTATTTCGCGATGCGCCGAAAGGCCTACGGTGAGATAAATATGAATGTACAACATGGCTGTGCGCTTGATACACTAACAAAAACGATGGAAACATAATTGCGTTGATGAGGTAGATTTATTTTTCCTTTATGAAGTGTCATACTGCTTTCGTCTACAAATGTTTGGGTAGTAGCTAGGCAAGTACATCAACAACCAATGAATACCACGCTCTAGTTAAAAATAATAGTTAGTACTTTGCATATGCAACGGCTTCTTTATGAGAATGATTAACTTTAGGATAAATATTTGTTTTTACATTTTCTACGGAGAGTTAAATTTCTATATTGGATTGTGGAAGGTATGTAATCGAATTTGCTTGATTTTCCGTCTACGAATGGGTTGTACCTAGGTCGCGTCGACCCTTCGAAGGTCCATGTAGGTGCTTTGTTCGCAAAATCTGTTGTGAATTTTTTTTTTGCTGTGTTTATTAACGCACTATTATAGAGTCATTTACTTACAGAGAGTACGGAACAGAAGAGTGCCATTTTCGAGGACGTTATTGCCTCATAGTATATCATAGAACTGCTTTACTTTTTAGGTGCTCTATGTACACATAGCTCGAGGCGATCTAGGTTGAACATCGGGGGTACTTAGAACCTACAGAAAAAGTCCGAGACTTAGGCAGTACAACGAACACTGCAAGGCCAGCTTGCTTGCATAGACGCCGTACCCTGATAAGTAATATTCTGAAGTAATGTACTGCTTGCTCGAACCGAAATCTAACCGTCGATGTTGTGCTATGACCGAAGTTGGACTTTACCATATATTACTCAGATTTAATAATTTGTTCACTTCACTCCTCTTGTTTGCAACTCAATTTTTCGCGTTTCGTGCCGGAATTTCATATCAGTCTCTGTAAGAGTTTAGCCACTACTAAGATGGCGTATTGCTGTGAAACTGAACTAGCTTAACAGACGCACAGAGGTTGTACGAACCAGTTTTATCAGGCGACTGCGATGCGAACTTAAACCACCCCAACTTACACTTGTTTCAGGTAACTTGCATGACTGCATGGATATGCGAATGCGTAAGGAATATTCTAAACTCAAAATAATTTCATATCACGGCAAGTCAAAGATATTCAAAATTTCGGGGTAAGCAGGGGTTGAGAAATTGACATGTACTTTTATCGAAAGCCATAATTTACTAAAACGATAACTTATAATGACTACTACGGACTTTAAGGTTACGGACTGTTTCATCTATTGATGAAACAGTCCGTAACCTAAAAACAGCATTGTATATAAGTGTTTTGCGTAAACAGTTTACTGTTTTACGTATATAGCAAACTCGTTGTTATAATTGTCGTCTTAAATAATATGCAGCTAATGATTGTACCCTGAGACAACGTGACCATTATATACATTATACACGTCAGCTTTTTTTTTTTGTTTTACTTGGCTAGGTGTGCCTGAAGTAAAAAAAAGTTTACAGCCCGGATGAGGTCTGGGTTGTACAAACACGTTTTTCCTGTCCGTCATATCTTCAACATGCTATTTCCGTACCCCTAGTAACTATTTATACATTAAAACTGACATGCGAAATAAATATCTCGCTTTTATTATAGAGTTATTATTATCAAAATGGCAAAAAAAAATCTATCGGTTTGGCCCAAATGAAGGTGGACTTACATTGTATTGTAAATTCGGGCGTAAAGCCTAACAAATTGAAGTCGGACTTGTCGCCTTACGCTGCCTGTGAAAGAACTGTGTACCAAAAAAAAAACTCCCGAATTATATAAAGGTTATTACCATGTACATTACAGTTATTGAAAAAGATACATATGTATGTATATAATGTATCCCAAATTAAGCTCGTTCTTATTGGTACAGGTATTCACAGAGACCATTCCAAACGTACAGGGGGAAATGGTGAAGACGTACTTAGAAATTTTGATTGAATCTATATCTTAAACGTAATATTATTTGCCTATATGTGAAATTAGTCTAATTAAAACCAACATATCTATTCATTTAAGCAAGTTTGCCTGTCAACGAACAGCACTTATATAGCGTTGTCACTATCACTTAGATTTCGGCAGTCGTTCGTATGAAAATTATTAGAAGTTTAAGATTCTTTCGAGTTCGAAGGTAACTTTCGAAGGCGCACAGAACGCAGCATAGGCTCGCCTGAGAAAACCTATCAACGCACATTCAATGTATAAATATATGCAGTGCCTATGATAAGTTTTGTGCAGATGTCATAATATATATGTATTGGCTATCTGTTTATAATTGTTGCAAGAATGGATTGGGGAAAGGAAATGCTGACATTATGCCACATGTAGCCAGATCAAATTTCGAATATAATTTTCAAGTATGAGTAAGTTAAATGAGCAAATTGCTTATCGATGTACTAGCTACAAATTAGTATTGTTCTTCTGTCAATAAACAGCTTCAATGTCATATATATACATAGATGCTGTGGTTGTTACGTCTATCATCGTCAAGCATTTTAATGTTTCAGTTTAACAACATTTATTTGCTTTAGTTTACTTGCTTTTAAGTTTATCTGCTTAAGATAAAGTCAGTATTCAGCAAAACTAAAAAAAGAACCTTTTTTCTTAGTTTTGCGTGAGTTTTTGCGGATATTTCAAGCTATCCACACCTAGTTATGTACTAGGGCTTATTGGCAACCACTGGACTCCTTTCTGTTTAGGTCAAAAAGGCATAAGACGTTCTTCGAGTTGATACATCTCTAACTTATTCGTGCAGTTCTTCTGGACATCCCTGTAATCTACACAAGATTTTTAACTTAACAATAGTAATCAGATTGCTATTTTGATTAGTATCAACTTCATAACGTACTTCTTAATGTTTGGAATATGAAAAAGGTACATATGTATATACCTATATATATATATATATATACACAATGGGGTAAAAGTATCGTGACAGCGACATCTAGTGGCAAACAAAAGCCAAATTCTTGTAGAATAACACAAAAAACTCGTCACGGCAAAAAACACCATATAGTTTCCTGAATTTGAGCAATGATGTGTTGTTATCCAATCTTTCAGCAGTGGGCATATCCCAGCCAAGTATCGTTTCTTGTCGGAGATCGACGGTTTACGTTATTGCCAGTTTTCATGTGGGTTCTGAAAAGGCCGAAGAAGACTATAATAAGATAAACAACAAGACCTACAATGAAGTTTTGATTTAAAGAATTTGGAAATAAGAAAACGTCACGAAAGTTTTATTTGGTACACCTAGGCTTTTGATGTAGAAATTAACGGCCGTTTTAGAGACGAGAATGTTAATTGCCAATCGGGTTCTTGACATAATTCTCTGGCTGTTTTGAGTTCTTGTATTTTCGCCTGGAGACTTTCGCCTGATTTAATCGAGGTATACGGTATTTATATTGAGTAAACTTGTCAAATAAGCAGATATATATACTTAGCTCTACGTTGCATCCATGGTGTCGACCAATGGTGCTACATGGGTAGAAAATATTTAACTAGACTTTATACTGAAACAATCACGGAAACGTATTATCTGTACATATAGATGCTATGTATTTTTTCGATTAAATGGTTACTGAATTTATGATATTTCACATCAGAGATGTCACACAGCTCAGATCCATTCTCCGTTACTCAGTTCATTCTTGTAGTAATTATTATTTACGTAGTTAAAAGTTATTATTATGTAATAATAATTATTATTTATTACCATATTTTATTCTCGAGCTTTTACGTATATCCGGTCCATGAGTGAGGTTAGCGTTGTCACCTACATTTTAAGTGCCGTAGAAACTATTTTTCCTAGCTCCTACTTGGAGTAACGTGCTATTTTTAAATATATTACTACATCTTAATCAATAAATCGTAATCGCTCCTGTCTTTCGCTATCCGTATATAAATGTTTGTGTGCGTAACATAACTATCTTCTGTATAAATAGATTAGGGACACACGTAAGAGTTGAGGCCGATATCCTCAGGCAGTTGTACGTGCAATAGCATGCAGTTTTTGTATCGAACACCTAATGAACGTGGTTAACATAAAACATATTAAAACTTAATTTCTAATTAGAATTCGACAATTGTGTTTTTCTAATGGCTCTTTTGTTGCCATTCTAAACAGATCAATAAAGTTTCGGTTTGAAGAGATGAGGTCTTTAACGAACAGTCAGAGTCCACACTTTACAAAACTAGCCTACGGCGTAAATTTATTGAAAAAGTTTCCCACTGAATGTTTTAATTAAAGGGTGCAATTCATATAGATGAATTGTATCCAAAATCAAGTCTTAATATAATAATAATATAAGTACACGTAACTTATAGAGTTAGCTGTTTCATGTTTGATAGGCAACCAGTCATACACAGAATCGACAGATTGTATCCAGATCGATCCAGGTAACTTAGACGCCATTTGGTAAAAGCCTCTCATTGTAATGCGTCTTAACGTTGCATGTAAATTATAAATATATATATTTACGCACACGTATTTTGATTTTTTAAGGGCTTTCCTAATTCCGTCATAACCACTCATAACACGTCTCTTTGTAGTCCTTAACTATTTTTTTTTGACAAACTTAACAGTAGATAAGGCTGATCAGTGTAACTGCAATATTCTCTCACTCGATCTAATAAAAAAAATTGGACACATTGCTTTAACTTCCTAAGAGTAAGCAGTTTCATTGAAATGATACTGATGAAATAATTTTTCTCTTTCAAAGATGAATACGAAACAGACAACACAACCTGCGACTATGGATTGCCTCCACTTCTATGTAGAGACAAGCTAAGCAGTGCAAGATTTATGGAAGATAGCGAGAAAGCTGGAAATATATTCCAAATTTTATATATCGTCTTTTTTTAATTTTTTTTGTCTTTCTTAAACAAAAATATCCTACTCCCTAAAGATGTCCTTGTAATAGCTCTACTTCTAGGAGCTTCGTATTTGGCTGATAGATCGATATGAAAGCCATTGACGATGGCGACAGCATATCATTTTTTTTCGCTGAGTTATTTGACTGATTCGAACCGAGCCGAAGCAATGGAGGGTCTATAACGCACTCGATATCTGACAGGCAGTCAGCAGGCTCATGCAGTCGACAACATCAAAACATTAATAAACAGCAACATTAAGGACACAGCCATTTAGCAGCAGCGATTTCGATGGTTGTCTCGATGTAAGCGGCCGCTGGGGCGGACACTCTATCGGCCCATCGCTGTTGCCCCTGCAGCTCGATCGCGCGTTTGACGATTCGGTCGTAAACAACAATAGCGAACGGGACCGCTGTTGGCTGTCGCCACCGTAGAAATGTGGCCGTCGTCTGTTGTCATCTTGATGTCGGCAGCCATGGTACGGTTTTAAAGAAACGGCATTTCCAGACTGATCGCGTTTCGCTTAGTTTCGTTGCTGTCATAGGCTCAGCAGCGGGGGCGGCGGCGGCGACAACAGCGAACAAGCTAAATTACGCGCGACTGTAGCTAAGCCGACTTGATCTTCTCGCTGACCCACTCACAAATCGGATGTGTGGTCTCTCTGACTTTGGCTTTCTTTTCTGTCTTTTCGGCCGATCTGTGTACAGTTATATTTGCTCGGAAATTTCAGCTATTACTCACATCTACCGAGCAGAATACATGTTAGTATCTTGAGGGTTATCCATTTGCAGCGTACAGTACAATAAATATCGTTCGTATCATACGTTGAAATGACGCCACATACACGCACGTGCATTAACGTAGAAACATACAATCGCACATAAGTCGGCATGTCGTTTTGAAACAATGTACACATATAAGAATAGTTATAATCGATAGACTATTAAATGCTCAGAAACCTAGAGGCGCTGTCCATGAAATTGGGAAACTCGGCAAAAGGATCGAAGCAGAGGATTCAAGTATATAGTTACAGTCTATAGTTACTGCTAATTTCAAAACTTTTTTAATTTATTTGCAAGATATTTGCTTATTGACGTGAAACCTTCAGGGACATATGACCGTTTTCTAGTATGAAAACATGACTGGCTTAGGTTAGTCTGGCCATTGTTTTAAGTTCAACAATATATAGCTGGAAACCCATTTGCATAAAACTTATTTTTGGTCGACCGGTATTTCCCGCTTTTCAGTGCTCCAGCAATCCGCGCAAAATAAGGGTGGTAGTAATAACTGTTTGCTAATATGCACATATTAAGGGTGGCTACGAATCATAGTTAGGTTCTAACGTTTGATGTATAGAAATGTCAGTGTTTTTTTGTACCTATTTGCCCAAGAAGTAAGGTTCCCACTCTATAGAGCGTGGGAGCAACTAGGCATAAAAACTGTGGCGTAAGCTGGATAAAGATACCGAGCAGACAACACCGACATGTTATTATCTAAGTAGCATTTCTCTTTTGAAATCAACCGCTGATTTTTTTGCGTCAGAAAAGATTCGAAGTCCAATTCTTAAGGATTCCGATTCTAGCCGAAACCATAATAATTAAAAAAAATCAAAAACTAATAAGAACGTTATTACATTAAAATATATGTATATCTTCACTTGGAATTTCATACGTAAAGCAAAAAATTAGCTATTTTTGTTTATTTTGAAATAGATACGAGGTATTTTAAATTAACTAAACAAAACGCGATTTTTCGACTCCTGATTTTTCTCATTCGAAATTGATTCCCTAATGGATCCCTATGCATTTCACAGTTACGTAGGCTTTGACTTCTTTGAGAATATTTTACGTGTTTATTTGCTACGAATAGCAGAAAAAATACTGACTTTGTTTATCAGATTCCTCTGATTAATCGTACACACATAGATAGACACACACGCAAACAGATACACACATGAGCACCACAATTGGGACTCTCAGCGTTGTTCGAACACCGCGTCTTCTAGGGGTTAGTTTACAACTTTCGGCTTTTTCTCGTAAGCAGAGACAAAAATGACAGATAGGATATGGGATGGCAGGCCATATTCAGGCGGTAACAAACTAAGTTGGTAGTGGCCAATCGGTGTTACTCTGCAGTCGATATGAAATAATTATGGGCAAACACATTGAATGGAAAACGCAAACGGAACGACATAAAAAAGACGCAAATAGTGGCAATGGCGTCTATTTGCATCTTTTTCTTCTTTCTATATATATATATATATATATATAGTCGTTCTCAAAAATGTATACACTCTAATTTCATTATACCATCATTTTTTGACAATACCGAATTTATTATAAAATCAATGTTTCTCACGCATTCAAAAGACCCTGGGTGAATTTTATTTACAGCAGGACAAAACACCACCACATCATCATCGTGATCTAAAAGCTTATCTTCTAAATGGATGGATGATCGAGTGAACAACTCCATAAATGCCCTGCCCGTATTCCAGACGTGACGACAATTAACTTTTCTTACCCTAAAGAAAAACTCTACGCCAGAAAACCGAAGGTTTGGAAGATTTTAGAAGTTTGAAAATTAATAGTTCACTATTAGTCTATTAAGTCTATTAACCAGAACAATATTAATTTTAAACAACTGCAGCAGGAAAGAGAGATGTACATTTTATGTAGATTTATTCATAAACTAATATAATAAATAAATTAGTTTAATTTAACTTGTAATCATTTAGGTTGCATATACATTTTTAGGAGACTTTGTATATGTCGGCAACCCAAAAGCTGACCATTTATTAGGTTAGGTACCACAGAACGATGAAAATGGAGTGATCCTATGTTAGAGGTTTGAGTTAAACTTTACCATCGCTCTGCAAGCTTTCACAGGAATACGATCACTGACATACGACTGGGGTCCGTCCATACCTATCATCTAGGTCCCCGCTTTATATCTATTTAACAGAAAATTGGTTTAAGTTATAATTTAGAAATGTTAGGGCAACTTCTTAGCGTCCACCGTTAAATGCTATTGTTTGTAATTTATGCCATCTGGCTAGTTCTTTCCCGTAAACATATTGCCCACTTAATAATTACGTTGTTACAATTGCCTTATCTTCTTTCTACAGTTATCTCACTTCACTTGCTTCGTGACGGATATGGTTCTACTTTTTATTACGATTTGTTCTTCGCTCTTCCGGTATTTCGAAGGATAACCGTCACGGCAAGCAACTTCTAGCTTAAGTGGTTTATGTCACTTTATTCCAACGCATTCGCTTATTCAAACTTATGTAAGAAATAGACTCTGGAAATGACATCGCGTATACTGTATACATTAACTATAACAAGGTATGATTAAATAAAGAAACTGTCGCTTTCAAAAGAGTTTTCTAAAGCTTTTGAACGTGGGGAAAAGTGGCGCAAATTGGCTGGAAGCGCCTTAGGTGCAGCATCGAAGAAATGTATCGTTATTGAGCAATATCACTAATCTTAAAGCTGCCTATTGATAACTTAAGTTGGTAACTCCGCTGACTTCACTTCGGTAATGATCAGTAAACTATTGCATGTTTCACGGGTATCATTTATCAGCAATATTTATGTTGCTAGCTAACCAAACTCGAACAGAATTATCTAGGCGAAACATAGTCGCAGTTTGTTATTGGCACGTTATAAGCACGCGATGCAAGCTCACATACATGATGTATAAGGCTTAAAATCGAGAATTTTAAGGGTCCTACCCCTATGGCGTTGGGCGGTGCGACTTTTCAAGCTACAATCAGAAACATATAGACGCGCTTGACGACCTACTGGGCATCAAGAGCCACGCTAACTTGCCCCTCTGCCATTTGGTTGCGAGAATTGAGGAGTCTGCAAATTTGTCAAGAGATATTCTTCTTCAAAGCAAATAGATGAGGCAGGCAACCGGGCCATCAAAGCAGTTATTTTAGTTAGCGCGGGTATCTGTGTGACGTCCTCATTCCACATCTAAGCTCCCAGCATCTTGCTCATCAGATTACCACCCAACGACCGACTGCGTCGTCCTCGCTGTCTTGAGTTCGTAGTCAGTAACGCTCATCGAAGATCACCGAGTCTTTATCTAATTTTTTATGTAATCACCCAGTCAGTACTAAAAGCTGGCAAGCCAAATTAATTGTCATGCTATAATTAAGCGATGAGCGCAGAGCACACGTAGGAAAGGCTAGTTCACATAGAACTGTAAGCCGCAAGAGATCGTCTTCTTAACCAGTTAAATATAGCAAATGACGGAAAGATTCCAGAGCGTCGTCACGATAAGGGCATTCGATTATATAGATTTTCTATAGCAACGGCATGGAAAAGTTTAACAGAAAACTGATGAACATACTAGTTAGGGAACATAAACAGCTTAAACGGGTCGAATTTAGGGGTTTGGAATTGCGTTAACACTGCGTGAGACGTGTCAGAAAACAGTTAATGCCGAAGAGCAAGGGCAATAAGTAGAATGGTGTTTCAAAAACACATGTATGATTTTGTCATATATATGCGCAGCAGCTTTAGCAGATCGGCCATCTGCTTCAAATATTAATTATATGTCAAATGTTTGATCTTTATTAGAATTATTTTTAGTTATTCACGTTCTATCTGGTTTACTTTTAGCTATACATTTTTGCAGTGATAAAAGAGTTGCCTTTTCTTATGTTTTTTAATATCATTCGGGATCGTTGTAATAGCTGATTAACTCGTAATATTCATGCTAAGGAAGCTTCGATATTCTCTATTTAGTGTACATTTTTATTAGTCGAGAAATTAATTATTTTTCATTTCATTTTCTTCATATACAGAAATTACTATTCTATTAATCTCAATGGTAACAGATTTTCAGGAGGGGTACTTTTTCGAGGATAAATATCTTTTTGACAATGCTTTTTTTTTAATGGAGCAATGTCATACGTTTTCTTCTACATTTTGAAGCGCAGGGCTGGGACTTGGAAGGCGTTACGTAGCGCTGCGCGCTTTTTGCAAGCGGCTGTACTCTTAAATGGTACCGACACTTCCAAAAAAGTCCTTGTCCGGCCTATGGTTTTAGGACAGAACTTTAGGCAAAATGTCATTACACCCGGCCTTTAATATTCGGTCAAGAGGATATTTCTTTCTTGGCCAATAAATTCGTTTCAAGATCGGCTTTCTATTTTTTAGAAAGTGTTTTGGTTCTTTTTATGTTGGTATCTTGCGTGACGACGTATGTATTAATTTTATGCCACCGAAAATCCGTGTATAGCAAATATTGTTCAATTTTTAGAGCCCACACTAAAAAAGGTACAAAGCTGCCTCTGACTGGAACGATGATACGGGCATTAACGACACGTAAATTTGTTTATAGTTTTAACCCACTTGGCCGGTTCAATCGACCTTGCAAGTGAGCAAGTAGGTTTTTCTGCAAAACAACATTTTGGTTAGCACCTTTACCTAACTGGAGCCCATGTTGTTCAAATGCCCGCAAGAATAATACTGTAAATAATACCCAAGGCCTAAATATGTATAATATTAGGACACTGCTTGGCTTGCATACGATTTCCTTTCTAAAGATGTCCACATTTCAAAAGCTGAAACTTACGAGCCAATAGCAAGTTCTGCCTTTCACAAGCAGAGCATGCTAGGCAGATGGCAATCAGCAAAGCGTTGATTACGTGCGGAAAAATTACGTGTTTTTAAAAAAAACAATTAATGCAGCAGAAAGTAAGCTTTTACAACAACTGTAATGTGTCAAGACTATCGCTGGCTATAGCCAAGCAAACTTCTAGCTAATACTTTTCTCACAGAGTACACGAGAAGGAATAGTCCACGTAGTAGGATGAGGCGAGAAACCCGACCAGTGAGCCAAGAAAGTGAATCTGCAGCCTATACCAGTCGTTCCCTTTTACCATTCGTACGATTATATTAACTGAATATTCGGGTTGGTTCGGAGTAACGCAAAAGGGAGAAGTTGAGAATCAGCAGGAAGAGGTCTTGGTGGAAATAGATCAAACCGTTGGGCTAAGCCCCACATATCACAAGCCATAAGGTCGTACGTAAAAAAGAGTTACTCCAATTCTTTTTGAAATGGCTAAGAATGTTCAGGCAAAAAAATAAATCGTTCATTCAGCCATCGATCAGTCAGCAATAGAAATAGAGAAATTGTTAATGCTACAACATTTGTGATATATATATATGCACATATTATACATGACATAGCAATTTGGGACAAAATAACTACTGCTTTGGATAGAGTCTTTTCTTTTGCGCAGTAGATATGTTAGCGAAGCCATACTTTGTGGTTAATGCGCTGAATAACTGGAGCCCAGACAGAGCGATGCATTCCAGGGGAGCTGACCATTGAGTGCTTGACGTACTGCGTCTCTTTTCACCACTGGCTAACGCTCTTTCCCTATGATTAACTAAATATATATATATACACAAAGTTTTACGTATTACGGAATTGATACTTTTTATTAAATCGTTCTCATTTGTACTAGTTTATTTATATTACCCTTCCTAGTATTAGGTTGCCCGAGCATGGATTTCCTGAAATAGTATTTATTTTCGTAATAATCTTGAAAAAGGCATAATGACGCTAACATTGTCAAATAATCCTAACTAGATTAGAATATATGCGTTCGCGTCGTATGACTAATGTTTCAGTTACAAGATAGTCAACGCAAGAAAATGTTACTGGCAGATTCGGTAGCAGTCAACGTGAATTGTCTGAACATTAATCGGTCAGTTCCATAACCATGAATGAGGGGAGTTTCAGCACATGGAGACAAAATACCCCGCGCTATGGGATTACATACTATAAATAGTCGCAAATACTTCCGGTCACTGAAATTAAAAAGGCCGCCACTGCCGCGACAAGTACTGTTGTTACAGCGGGCGGCGTCGTCTGCTACACGCAGCCCCCATTATCATCGGTGTAAGTAATAACTAGGTAGATGGGTAGACAGTGAGGACACACGCGACAGAAGCGATACGGGCGACATAAGCAAGTCGGCTCGCTTCAGTTTAGTCACTTCTACAACAGAGAGCAGTTTCGTTGTCGCTTGCTAGACGCCTCGAAAGAGATTACATATGTAGTGTAGTTAGACGCTTTCATGTCCACTCTGCTACTGATGCCGGATAGCTATGTTCTCTTTATAACGCTTAGCGACATCACGATCGTTACTGCAACGACACACACGCGAATGGACGACGGCGGTGGCAGCGGCAGGGCGAGCAATGACAGCGAACAACTGAACGAGATAGTGAACGAGTGAATGACGAGGAGACGAGAAAGAACCAGAAAACGCGGCAGACGCTCAGCTGCTGCTGATTCTGCTTTTACCGCTGCTATTGAATTCGACTCCACAGCTCGAGGGCTCGGCTCGACCTGGCTCGACTTAATGGGAGACGTTTTTGACTACACGTACTTTGGGATTATTGCGGAGACCAACGAAGCGCCCAGCGAGCGACCTCCTCGCCTGGAATGCTGCTACTGGCAAAAAGGACGACCAGCGTAATCAGCGTATGACACCACTACCTGCCTCGACCGGCCTCCAATATCGGCCGAAACACTGTTGAGTTATACTGTAACTGCGACTGCTATTACCATCATCTCATCGTTACTCGGCTGTCGCTGCAGTCGGTAAAATCTACCGCTACGACTTGGCTACCGCCGCCGTCGCTGCCGCTTCCGTTGTAGTAGAAGAAACCGGCAACGCAATCGGAACGAAAAGAAAAAAAACTCCGCAAAACGTTTAACCAAAGCTAGATATCTGCATAGCCCTAATGATTCGACAGTAATGACGAACGTTGTATTGAAGGAGACCGCGCATACATTCGGGACGCGATAAAACAATAGAAACTATATCGCATAAATATTAATTGCCTATCATTAATTCCAAACCGATTTGTAACTCTAATCTAATACGTTCCAATGAGCGCCGATGCTAGGATCCGTATCCGTCCATGAGGATATATTAGAGCTGTGAGAATCGATCTCGCTTGGCCGTTATCGTCCGTATCGTAAGCTTGGTCAGAAGCAAAGAGATGCGTTCCTTTAGGCACTTGTTGAGTCCAAACTCGTCAAACATTTTTAAATAAAAGCGAAATTCATTTTACTTGGATGTTTCGTTCGAACTCGTGTGCTTTTAAACATTCATAGCTTTTTGACGAAAGCGAGTCCGTTCTAGAGATCTTCCTTTACCACTTGCACGTTGAGTCCTGTACTCCGAAAGCTGCTCACTGACTGTCAACTTACCACTTGAGTTACCGTGCCGCTTTATGTATTACTTCTTCAAGTAATTCGATGATAGCATATAGAACGACGCCCCAAGCGATTTGTCGGTATCACAGAAGCAACTATCAATAATGGGTTGTGACCATTTATTCTATATACAATTTCAAAAGTTCCACACAGCCTACCGTTGGCATTATTCCACCACAGCACGTTTCATTGATTGTTCAGCCACTGATATATCAACGAATCTTTATATATATATATATATATATATATATATGAGAATTTTTTTACCATCGGATAGTACTTTGTAAAATAAGAAATCATTTAATATTTGTAGCAGCTACCATAATTATTTTAGAGCCAAAACTATCTCACACTGTGGTTAAGATGAAAATTTCGCCATATAGACCAATATTTGATTAGCTTCCTTCAAAGCAATATGCACAGACTGCCCAATGATTAGTAATAAAATTTACTGGAGGAACTCGTTTTCAAAATAGCATCTCACAAGTTGGACGCAGAATCAACAGCGTCTGTCTTTATCGAGTAAAATTATAAAAAATGCAATTTGTACTGCCATTATGCATAAAAACGTATTTTGGTACCTATCCCATAATCCCTTTGTGGAACCTGGTATTGACCAAGTTCCACAAAGGAACATCAGAATGCGATTTATCACGTAGTATTCGCATTGGGATCTCCGACTTGATAGCCTATGGTATTGCTACACGTCTATTGAAGTCAACTAAGGTTAAGTATTCTACTAATTCCTAACAAAAATAAGCTTGATAATGACTCAATGATAATAGACATTAAATGAATTCGTTACCTGAAAATACACGATACCAACTTACTTAAACTTAGGGTTTGTTTCAAAGTCAAATACTCCTGCCTGCCTTCCTAATGTGTTCTGCTGACTGAGCCTATTCTAGACCCACGCTTTAAATGCGTTCAAGTTTGAAACAGACAACCTAATAAGTATTTTAGTTATTTATGAACGCGATCCTAAATATAGTAATTGTCATATACAGGCCTTTTTGGACTCAAAGTACCATTAAAGGGGAAAATCACGTGTTTGGAAGGGAGTGTTCATGTCTGTCAACCACTAGATAGCGGGCTTAAAAGAATATTTTTTCAAGTCAAAACTTCACGATGCGCCTGTTGTGAAGTTCATGTTTGCATGCTAGCCTAATAGTTCTAAGGTTAAAGGTTATTCGCTCAAATTTAGTTTTCTCTGCCGTATCAGCAAAACATTATCATCAAGTGGCTCTAATGTAAGTTAATGTTAACTTCGAGTTCTCAATAAGGGATATTTGCGACTGAAGCATACGTGCGAAATAATATGAAACATCCCAACTGAATTTTACAGGTATTCGACTTTCCGTTTGTACATTTTCTCTAGGCGTTTCGGTTTTAAGGATGATCTAAAAAATTCAAGTAGTTGCCCTACATATGAACAATGAGTTTTCAGATGTCCTCAAATAAGGAACTCATGAAAGAAGCTGCCTACCATATTATTTCAGCCAAAGCTATACGACAGACAAAAAACAATACTTGTATATCGATTAATACGTATCTACCTGCCTTGTTAAACCCTTACTGTGAAAAAAACATTACCGCAATGAGCAAGTATTTAGTAAAGAAAAAACAACATTATACTTATTTTTATAGCGGTTCACAGGCCGGATTTGTATTACAGTGGTACTAAATGTTATTCTAGTTAATCCTAGCACAAGTCAAATAAATGCGAGCATCGCAGTGTCTGGTGGAACACTTTCGAACATAAAAATCGAAACTTTTATTAAAATTATGCCAATTGGAATGCTTTTTTGTTTTATTAGTAGGCTGTAAACAGGCAATGTCCTAATAATAGAATACCATCCCATTAAGGGAATTGCTCCTTGCCTTCATACAGGTTACTAAAAACCAAGCAGACCCATGTTAGACGCGTTTCTTCTTAGAACAATTAAGAAAAGCCGCAACCAAAAAAGTAAATAGGATAATAAACTTATGCATAGTCTTTGTGACCATATATACACACGTTATTTTTTCCATTGGCTTTTTTCATATGGACATACGCTTTTTTACTAGCTACTTTTTTTTTGGGAGAAATATATTTATTTCCTTCCTTCCTTCTGACAACGACGGCCTCCGAAAGCGTAGCTAATATGTATGGATTTAATTTGGAGATTATTATCTAGTGTTCTGATAAAATGTTTGTAATAGTTAGACATCTTCCCATAAGCGACGTAGCACTGTTTTTATTAACTCATAAATTTCATTTGATGATTCCGTGGATAAAACTCATGCCAATGTTATTTCAATTATATATATATATTTTGATTATAAATTGCCGAAATGGTCGTAACCGTATGGGGCTGGAGGCTCGTATGCGCTTTACTTTCGCGTTACAGATAATCCACAGACGTCCCCAAAAAATTTCATCAGGTCTCGATGAGACTTCTATGAACACAAGTTCCACTGGCGATCACACAGAAAAGTCAGGCACAAAAAATTGATCTCTACGAAATTGGTGGAAACGAATAATCGATAGAATAGTAGTAGAACTATTAAAGCTTATCTTCAAAAAATCGTATCAAGATGGCCGGGTTCCTCCATTACTTTATCACATTATGATGCCTATATTTAGAAAAATACAAAAACGGTTTATAATTATAGGTGTTATTAGTAAACACGATTTGTCGAAGAGATTTTTTATGGCTATTTACAATGATCTTCGACTAAGTTTGCGTCTGCCTTATTTTTTATATTGATAAGAACAATTTAACAAGCGCTAGGAGCGTGGATCACATCAGGCTTTATTTGATAATTCAAATTTAATCAAACGTTTCTTAGTATAGGTGTATGAACTGTAATTGTGTATGAGCTTTTGCACTTCGTGAAATGTTATAAATCATTGTTTAGCATCGACCACATTTACCTCTATGTGTTAATTCCTCAGAATTCTAATTAATAAGGCAAGACAGCTTGAGGCCATACTTTTTTTAGCGGCTCTTAACTAATCGTAAAATTTAATTGTCTCTAAAAGGTACCTTAGCAACGCGAGAATATGGAATTCTAGTTGCTAATTGAATTACTTCAATTCAGAAGGTGCCATGGAAAAGATTCGAAGATGCCGAAACAATGGCTACAGGTAGAAGGTGTCTAGCCTTATTCATCGTTGTAAGCCTTGAGTTAGTACAGTGATGGACAGGGGCACAGGTTATCTGTTGGTTGTATTTGTATCTCAGACATTTATACGTATATGCACACAAACTCGGCAAAGGTACAAATCATGTCGCCTCCAAAGACACTGTCTGCCAACATCTGCCCAACTGCCCCATGTGGGGTCCTCCGAGAGATAACTCTCCCCTTTCATCTTCTTCTTGCTCACGCTAGTTCTAAATACGATTCGTGAACATTTACAGCTAGCTAGCTAGCTGGCATGCCACCGACAGAACAATCAGCAGTCCGACCAGGTTGGTTCCTTCAGGACGCCGCGTTTCCCCATTAACTTATGCTATCAACTTCGCTGATTAAATGATGCTTCCCAGAGTACCAGCCCAACTAATACGCTATTTCAGTATCACGAAACATGGATAAGATGGCTGCAGTAAAAATGCCGGGCTAATTCTTGTACAGTCTGCATTTTCAGCGAAAAGCCTATTTTATCGGTCCACTTTCAATATTGTATAGCAATTCATCATGGTGGTTATTTTAATTGAATAAACGTTTGGAATTTACGTCTAACACTGCCGTTGAGCATTGCCTCAAACGCTTGGCTCCCAGCACTAGATAAAGTTATTATAACTAATATGGTTACTTACCGCATAGACTTGGATATCTCGTTGTAGAAACTGTAACGCGTATTAGTAAACGACTTCTCTTATATTAAATTTAAAATGTAAATTAAGTTATATTTGCCGTTACCCAGATATTAATAAACTTTGGTTGCTCATAACTCAAAGGAACAGTTCGAATTCTTAATTTTGCACAAATGATGAGTGTCTGCTAATTATCCTGTTACGTAGAAGATGGAAACCAGAAAAAAGTTAGGTGCAATTAGGAAAAGTAGCTTATCTGTTTGCAGTGTACAAGTCTGAGAGAGTTTTCAATTGTTCGGTAGAAAGTTCGAAGGTTAGCTGTAGTAAATTGCAGTTATACTGCAACAATGGGGAAATAGACCGCATGTATTGAGAAGAACAAGTCGTCTCGGTGAGGGGCATTACCTTGCGATATGTATCACTGAGCTACTGATTCGAGTTAGAAGGTTATAGTAAATAACGCCCATTTAATCGAATCACAAGTGACTGCCTTATACCCTATGTTTAACTGAAGAGATATAGTAATAAAGAGAATAACGTTCTCAATTGGACTCTACGTGTTATACAATAAAGCCTGAGAGAGCGTTTTTTTTTTAATTTTAGCGATTTAGATCAAAGAGCAACGATACATCTTATTCGACAAATTACCGTTTAAGGCATATTTATGCCCACAACAATTGAAAAATGTTTAGCAGTATCTGAAATGAGGTTGGCGTAAGGTGCCTATCAGACGTCAGAGGTTTAACCACGGTGTATATAAATGCAACATTATATGCAAATTTCTAAAGCAAGGATATATTATTATGCTATTTAGTCTAAGTTTTACAAATCAGGTACGCTAGTTGTTGTATAGGCCTTGTTAAGAAAGCCAAGTCAGATCTCGAAACGGCAGTAAATAACAGCGCGGTTGATTTAAATATAATGTAGTCTTGAAATACCTAGAGACAGCTCATAATCTCCCGTTTAAATCCGCTCCGGCAATATCAATAGGCTACAGATGTTTTCATCTTTCAAAAAATAGTACTATAAAGATATTACAGCAGGCAAAGACAACTCTAGCACTGCGAAAGTATATGCGTATGGTTAAACGATTATAACTAAATGATAAATTGCGATCCGAATTTAAAAACGTTTTTATTTCCCCCAAATAGGGTGTTTACAAACATTGTTTGTGATATATATCTTATGTTAATCGTGTACATGAGTTTATTTTATCGTCTTTTTTTCGTCCAGAAAAATGGGAGTCCCTTTCCGTGTTGTCAACCGATACCTCTAGAGCCATATATTCGACATAATTTTGATGCAAGTACATGATCGATCTAACATTTGCCCTCCAAGGCTGCGCTTGATATTTAAGGTCCTGTCGGTCTTTTGTAACTTCTACATCCTTTTAGATACCAATGATATATGGACAACATGCAGCATAATGTCATTGAATCGGTCAATCTATACCAAGCCGCAATTATCGCAAGTAAATAGTACATTTTAAATGCTGAGGGCTATAAAGATCCCTGGTCCCTTCGTTGTCACCTTCGCAAATCAAATGTCGTCTACCGTATGATAAAGCTATGTAGCTTAAGTATTGTAAAATTTAATTTGGTTTAGATACCAGGGGAAAAAACATTTAAACTGCTAATATTACTGCACCAAGTTACTGGCTGGTTATGCTTAAATGAATAATCGGCGACGTTAACAAAGCTTTTATGCTGTTATTGTCCTTTTTTTTGAATCTCTCGCTTTAATGAAGCAGTTGTATGTCTATATTTGACCCCGGAAAAGCCTGCATTTTGTAGCTATACAAGAAAAGCTGCTTCTATAAAAAAAAAATGCAGGATAGTGCTTGTGGTGTTGCCTTAAGGACGGATAGATCCAATCAGTCAGTTACGTATTTACTGGCCTAATGAAGAAAGGACTAAAAATAATCGGCGACGCTCCAGGTTAATGGTTAAAACAACAACGTGAAGAGCCAGAGATCTGCCGCTATAATATCGTTGTTATAAAGTCCTGTCCCAATCACTGTAAAAAAAATTGTAAGTAGTCTCAATCCATGAAAAATGCAGAATAGCAAGTTATAAAGCTTCGATATTTTTTCATCGTTGGCACGCATAGAGGTATTAGAAAATTTATTGACGCAAATTAATCCACTGGAGTCCAAAGGTTCGAAGTTCAACGCTAAGTTAATACCTTAACGCATGTATTAAATGTACTCATCACTCATTTTACTCATCACAAGAGATAATTATGCCTTCTATGATTATGACTTTAGGCATCTTTTACTAATATGCACAAATATAGAAAAATTAATAGATGATGCTATCTTATTCGACACCTCAAGGCCACGTTTGTTATTAGTAGGTGCAGAATTGATGAGTGCTAGTACTGGTTGATAATTGATAAGCTGATACTTAATAAACGAGTTTAAAAAAGATATTTTTAAATCAGGCATCTAACATTGTGATTATCTTTGAAGGACATGTAAACAACCGTGAAGATTAGCACAGGCAAATACACGGGCTAGGCTGATGACAGCCTTCGTATGCATCTGGCGTTAGAGCGAAAACGCAACACGATTATTTCGGCCTTCACGCACCTCATCGGGGCATAGAACTACTGATGATTGAAATACACTGATGGAGTTAAAATAAAAAAAAAGGAATTAAAATTATATAGTTTCTCACCGTTGAGGCTTTTTATACATGTGCGGCGAGTTGGGAGAAAACATTGCCTGTATTTTCATGTTAACCTTAGGACCATATTTATTTACATTTTTTTTTATTGGATTGCATGGTACACAATGGACAGCCGTCAAACATTTTGCTGCAACTAATTCTCATTAACTTATGTACAAGCTTCAGAGCTCCACTGATATCTATTAATGACAATTTTAAAGTATGCTGCTTCTCGAACAGAAGTCATTACCCGATCGAGGCCTTGAAGGGGGCATGGGGTTCGAGTCCAGACGCTTCTGGGTCACCACCACACTTGCTTATCTAAGTGGAACAAATTAACTAGCGCTCTGAAATGTCCCTATACCCTAAATGTTTACCACATGTCGTCTGTGCTAAATTTTAACATATTAGTGTTTATTAGAGGACTGCATTGTAAACATCACGCGAGTCGAGGAATCCTTTTCCACTAGTAAGTACGACACAAAGCATTTTTCAGAGACCTTAAGTTCGTCACAATAACCTAACTTCCGCGGCGAATTCGGTTGAGATGAAAGATTTCAGTTTTTCAAACAACTTACTTCTACAACAAAGTTAATGTTATTTATACAAGGGGAAACTAAATATATGGATCTGTACTACTCAAAAAGCCAATTCTGTAGCAGATTTTCACCGTTAAATTGTTTAATAATTCAAGCCCGCAAATGATTCGATAAGATACACTTATGGGTTTCGCCTCATTCATGAGAACGTGAATAAAGTCAACCAGTTATGTAGTGACAACATTGAGTTTGTCATGCAAGAGGCCCATTTTGCACCTTGCCCAGTTGTAACGGAAGATGCGCTTGAACGGAATTGCCGTTCCCTCGCTGCCTTTGTTTCTGACGCGCGTACTTTTGTCTATTAGGTACCCTACGTTGAATCACAGTGAGGATAAATGACGACCTTAAACAACCTCAACTGTTGCCATTATGTTAATTGAAGCATGGGGGACGAAAAGGCGAGCTTAACTAATAGTTCCAACGGGGTTCGGTTTTCTCGGTCGACAAAGTTAGAGCACCACATGTATAAATGACTTATTAGCTCCATGTAGCATTGCCTGCCTATTACTGTTGAGTGTGTGCCTTACCACAGGAACAGGAGCATACTTATAAAAGTGCCAATTAAGAAGAGTTACTACTTGTAGCTCTGTTGGTTTCGCATCGTGGGTGATTGATTAATTCAACGATTCATGCCTTTACTTGTTCTGATAACAGGATTACCGCAGTGCTATGAAGTGTTTATTCAGTTGTTTCAAACAAAAACGTGCGCTGCGATAATGTTTTTTAGCAAATTTTTGCAAATGGAAGAAGGTCCAGGGTATGTGGAGCGGGGGCGCGTCATATTAAAAATTGACCTTAGAGTGTTTATCCATTCATACGTTGCGGTCATAGCTTGCCCAGCATAGTTACAAAGTATGCAAACACAAATCTATCCGAGGCGATAGCATACGACACATTAGATATATTTATAGCTATTGTTTTTACATTAGCGTTATCGTGGTAACATCGATTGTCGATTATATAGAAAATATTAACTATGGAGAAACACAATAGATGTCTGATACGAATCGGCTATATGTACAGTAAAAACTGAGTTGAACTCTAGAAAAATCGAAATAAACAATGAACGTGTATTTGTTAAGTGAACCGTATTGGGATTTCTTCGTCACTCAACTCAGATCGCTAGAAACAAGAGAATTACTGACTGCTGGCTAATTATGGTTAAAACGGTACAAAATACTCTTGGGCAACCACTAGATCAAATAACTTTAGTATATAGATAGATTCAGGCCAACGTCTTCCACTGTATCTTTCAGTAACTTTCCTAGGTTTCATTGTTGAGAAAAGTGGTCTGACTGTGTGCCCTATTTTGTAATCGATATTTTCTGTTTCGCGTTCACTACGCATTCATTTAGAAATTTTTTTTTTTACGTTCTTAAAGTAAATCGTGTCTACGTCCTCCGGGCTTATCATCCTATCGTGTGTTTTCTCAATTAAAGTAAATAATAACGTTTAATCCATGCAATTAAACAAAAATATGAATTGAAAAACACTATAAATCTGCCATAATTATTTTTCGTATGAAACCTATATACAGACTTCGTTTTTTTTTTGTTTTGTTTATTTTACTAACGTGTATAATTATTGGCTTTAGAAAGAAGTCGGATCAGATTTTTAACTGCTATGATATTTTCTACCAACGTTGTTCCACAATCATTAGTTGTGCCTATTGAAAAAATCGTTTTTCTCGCCGTGTAGCCTTAAATCGTTGAATGATAGAGCCAAATAGACGACGAATCGATACATTTGAATGACAATTGAAACATTTTAATGTTGATGATTGAGTTGTTAATATGTTGTTAGCAACATATAACTTCGCTGCGGCATTTACCCAGCACAAATGTTTGCGTTCTATGTTAGAGTAGGTATTTGTATGAAAATGCTGGTTTTGTAAGCCTTAAATGAGTTTTTTACGACTAGGCCTATTCCGAGATGAAGGGCAGCACACATCGACCTCTGCTATTATCAACTACCTTGTAATACTCCAGGCTCAAAAAATGTTTCGAGGTCATGTTTTTTGGTGGTTGTTTACCTACTGCGAGCGTTTAAACGCTGAAAAACTGTTGATTGAGTCTATATACGCCCAACACTGAAGGCCGCTGAAGGTCGCGGCGCAGGGCCCAGTGATGCAGATTTGCTAGCACAATAGTAAGACTAATTTCAGCAACGTCACAAAGTTACTGCACTGTATCCAAAAAAAAATAAGGTTTCGTCGAAAACCTATGATACTAGTTAAGTTAGCTTTTATCCTTTTGTGGCATTTATCTGTTGTTAGCGTTCGGTTCTTGAGGTTCGTAGTTCGAGCTACACGGCACCTGAAGTCGGCATGCGTTTGACGCGCACATCCATTGTACCATCCCTATCTGGAGTGAAGACATTGCCAATGGTAGTTAGATGGCAGTAATTACTTAGATTATCTGAGTCAGCTTAATGGGTTACGTATTTGCTTGTTTATATTATGGACACGTTACGGCCTATGTTCGAAGTCGGGTGTAGACAGACTTCGTTCCATGCTGAGGAATAGCCATCTGACGGAATGTTTAATGGCGATACCGAACGTAAAACCCGTAGAGGGATTATCTGAGCTATATTTGAATACCTATCTTAGCAACTGTAGCGTGTAACATACTCAACGTCCTACAGGATCAAGTGGAAATAATATATTTTTTTTTTTTTTTAATTACAATTGTAAGTTCGGTAATCTGGAGAAGCTTGCGGTACTCCGGTATTTGCAGCACAACCTTCAAATCCTTTTCTAAGTGCTGTGCAATGACAACAGACTCAAAAGAATACTGGCCTACGTCGTGAAGGCAGTAGCTTTGCAGAGCTGACTAGAGTTACAGTTAGCCTGGAACCGAAAGAGCAACCAAAAGCAGCCGACGAAAACGTCTCCTTAAATTGTTTGCCAACGAAAATGAGCTTCAACTCCAACACACACAAACTGGAAACTTCATACTAGTAATTCCAGGAACATGATTTCGACATCAGTTGTAAATGGGACCCAGCAGATTGGAGTGTCGTCGAATACAGTTGACTTTCTCTTCGGAGCTATGAGAACAGCGATAGGTTTATCCATAGGAATATATTGCGTTCTCTGGCTTAAGAAACTGTGTGGCTTCGGCGGACGACCGATTCTGGTTTCTTGTCGCCTTTAGAAAGACTGGTGGAACCGTTGTTACCAAGATCGACTGGTTGCCAACAGATCAGTCTGTAATGCAACCTGTAAGGTGATATAATTCGTAAGAGGGTACTGTTAGTATCCGAATTTAGGGTGAAACCGACTATACGGGCATATTTAAATCTACTAAATCACCTTTCCATTTAAACGGTGAGCTAGTCTCCTACTACATCGCTATCTATTGCAGCTAACAATTACGGGCTGATTTCGATTGAAAGGAAGAGGATCTACTGATTGGTAAGGGAAGCCCAGAACATTTATACTTTGGCAGATGGTAGAAACGACTTTTGCTCTATTTATTCTGGGAAGGACTTTGTATCTTGGCCCCGGTCCTGGTAGCTTAGCGCAGCAGGATAAGTCAACAGACCAGGTTAGTTTACGAGTTGTCTCTCTACAATAATTGCTACGATGAGCGCTAGCCATTCCCTGACGCACCGAGGGTCGGTCAACTTATCCGTCAGGTGGACCATGCCCCTAGTGGGCGAGTAATTTAGGGTAGAGTGTATAGTTCCACTACCGCGTGCTAATGTTGCTGATCACAGGTGGCCTATTCTTTCTTTCAATCTCGCCTAGGAGGCAGTCGACAAACACACATCAAAGGAATATCAACCTCCATATCGGCCAACCGGACGACCTGTGCTCAATGGCCAACAGCAATCCACAATCCAGGTTTAGATCAGGCGGGTGTTCCTCACGGCGACGATGACAATGAGCACGGTCTGTTATCCCACTGTCTGCTCCGCTTTCTGTGCTTAGGCCGTCCGCCGCTCATAGCAGAACGGAACGTTGTCGCGCACCAGTTTGCTTTCAGCTGTATTACAACTACCACGATGGCATTGGTTGATTGCAGCACCTACCAGTCATAGCAACAGTTCCAGGGTACGCCCGTTAGCCGCTTTTTAATGGATACTGTGAAAAATTAGTATAGACCCATCGGTGTTCCCTGCTCATGCAGAATGCTGCCACTTCGGCACCGCAGTTTCGCAGCGTCCTTGCTCGTGCCTTCTCGAAAACCAACGTGACCTGAGTTTTCATGACCGATCGTGTCAACGGACCATAGTGTGCAACGGGATGCAAACGATTTATTCCATCTACAGTTTTTTGGATACTACCGACGACAGAAAGATAATTGACCATGTGATCGATTAAAGTTCTTTTATGCACAGTTGTTTAGCAAGTCAGGAAGATACTAGCAGCGACATTACAGCTGTTGCTTACAACTATCTCGAGTTGAAGTTAAGCAGGAGCTCTTCCGTCGTGTATGCGTGCCTGTGTGTATCAGTATTGTACGTGTGTCGTGACGTAAGAGAAGCGTGGATAACTCACTCTCCCTCTTCTTGTCTCCTATATATCTATAGTACACATTTATCTGCCTATAAAAAAAAAAGATATATATTATATTTTATCGTACGCGACGTGACTCCTTTAAGTTGATGTAGTACCGGTAAGCCATATCCGTTCTTAGACGTTTTACTTTATCGGATTCTAAATACATGGTTCAAGTAATTTCAAAAAGGCTTCGATTTTTTTAATCAAATTTCCTATTTCTTTCCCCGTTTTCCGCATTCACCTTTTGCTATGTTTCTTATGTAGGTAGCCTGCATCTATATGAGAACTATTAGTTTGTGGAAGAGTGCCTTTCAACGAAACGAAAATGGTACACACGAAAATACAAATACCTGATAGCAATGACTCTTCGCAAACATTTTTGACTGCCACACGATCTATCCATAGATATGATTCGCGTTATCAATATAAGCCATAATGCATCTTCAAGTCTGCTTTGTCGTTCTCTTCACCTGACCAGAGAAGCAATCCTACTGATAAATAGTGAGCAATCGCTAACATCTTTATTACTTCAAGCCTGGTCACAAATATCAAAATAGTAACAATACAATGAGACTTTCTTTGTGGACTACTATCACTTCCAGCGCTGCGAATTAAAAAAAAAAAAAAAAAATTATGTTCGACTTGTTTGTGTAGAAAATATTTCTGCTAAATGGAGCTATTGAAACTATCGTAAACAAAACTTAGCAGGCGGTCATATGGATACCAATTATATTGGCTGACACATATCGTTTGTGGCGCAATCATGTTTGGCTGGCAATTTCGAAAAGAAAAAAACCGACTGGATGTCTTTTTTAGTGTTAGTTTTCTACAAAATTTGACCCCTTTTTGGACCTTTCGACCCAACGAAGCGCTGGCGATCGAACTGCCCCAGGACGCTCCGAATTTTGGATACTTATGATATACCTAAACGTTAAATGACGAGCACTCGAGTCCGAGACGAACGCCACATGAGAAACCATTGTCATTAAGCTTGTTTTGCTCAACAAACTTGCGACGAAGATAGGTGGAACGACTGCATGGCTTAGTTACGGCCTCGCACTCTTATCCACTAATTCTAAAGGATCAAACTTTGTGCGATGTATTTGCTGGAATGTTCCGAGTTAGCGTTCTAATATTAGAATCGTTATGGCTACAGCAAGTACACAACGACCTAAGCTTATTCTCTAGCGCCATCATGAACCCGGGATTATTCAAACGTTCATCATAAAAGAGGAAAATCGAGCTTTTAGATTTGTTTCTAAAGGACTTTTTGCTTAGTGCTTAAAAGTGCTTCAACTTTCGCACTCGGTTTTGCGTGCAAAGTTGACAATATTTGACTCCGTATTGTCCCAATAATTGCGTAAATATATAGGTGTTCCACATCATCAACGAGCATCGTCTATTGGAAAATCTGACTGACAGTTCGCTAACAGACCGCCATGAACGACATGGCTGATTTACGAGTTCGAGGGGCGTTTGCTCTCTGCCATCGACGATAGGGTGAGCACAAAGGCCAAAAGAAGCCTATTTACCTGACGAACCAATATAGATGAGGTACGTTATTATCAATAATAGTTTCTATGAGGTTATTGATTCAAAACGTTTTTTACCACTCTGTTTACGTATTCCGGTCTGTGGCTGACGTAAGTATATCGTTCTCTATGATATCGTCAACAGTGTCGAAGCAGTCGATCTCTACATCCCATCGAGAGAAGAATCGAGCGATACAAACAATATCTGTTTGCTAGTTTCATTGTCTTTATCCATTATAGTCGTAATAACCATAATTACCGCTGTGATGTGTTCGCATAGTTTGTATTGTCTCTCTCCGGCAGATATCAACTTGACTCGATGTTTTGTTTGTGGCGCCAGATTTGTTTCCACGGCGTCCCGATTCCATATCCTCTGCCTGAAGCCAACCTGCGTCACTTTTGCGATACAGCGTCAGCTAGCAGAAAGAAAAGCAATGGGCCTAAAAACAAATAAAAGCTAGCATCGGTATGAGTGTCCGGTCCTGATACAATAACAACAAAGATTTATTTCTCTCTCTAACGAAAACTAATAGCGTTACTTTTAATCGCGGTAGAGTACGGTACTGAACTGCAATATGAAACGTGAACGAACATGGCTGATAATAGATGAAGACTCTTCAGCAGTGCTGAAAAGAGCTCGCTATCGGTCAGCTGTTGGCCATAGCGATCTATATATACCAAGTGATAAATTGAATTTACCGCCCCCTATATTTCTGATTTACATATATGGCCACTATGTTGCTGAGTTATATGATACTTTGAACGTTAGCCACCTTTCTGTCCCGCTATTCGCGGAACAAATGAGAAATCAACCACCGTTCAGCCATGTACCATGGCGATTTCGCTTTGCTGACGTCCATTCCGGCTAAAAGAGCTAAAATAATTACACCCGCACCCACTCACGCATGCACTCACGCTCGACACGACAACGCCAAGGAAGCTGGCGATCTGCGTAGCTGTCGTGTATGCAGCCATGTACGGATCCAGACGCCAAAAGTCGTGAGCGACTGTCATCTCGTCTACAGCCAGCGCACACGGCGCCTTGTTAAGCTCCGCCTGTAAACGTTTAGCAAATAGCTCCGCCTCCGATAAGCCCACCCTTACCGCTCCGTAATCAATTCAACGGGAGGCTAGCAACGACGCGCGGAGCGTCCTTTCACTGGTTTTCGGGTCCTTTCTTTTGGACTCACTCTTCTCTGTCTGGCTAGTGCTTGGAGCGATCGTTTGGAGCGCCCCAGAAATCTTCTGCAGTTTCTCTAGATCCTCTAGACTACAACAAAACGTGTATAAGACAGGCCCACTCGTTGCCAGAATCGATGCTTTTCGATTTCGGCTCACGGCAGTGATACTGGAACCGAAACTACTTGCATTGCGGGGGTTGTACATAGTAGTGATTTTGGAAAAGCGTATTTTTGACCTACACTTGCCCCCAAGATCCAACACCGCTTCCGCCTGAATCGTTTGAATTGTGGACGGTTTCATTAGGGTTATTACCTTTTTTCATGACGGTCGCTTTTAACAGATATATCGAAATAGACAGATAGTGACTACAGAGCCATCATGATTTCCGACGAAGTGCCTAAGGAGTCACACCCAGCCCGCGAGGCCTGAGTGATCCTTTTGCGTGTGTGTGAAAAAGCTTCTGTTCTCACTTGAATCTCGGTAAGCGGTAAAAACTGGTCGGAAAAGGCGTCTCAATCAAAACATTCGTGTATGCGCTATATAACCAAATAGAACTCGATTACGGGCACGTTCGGCCAGGGTGACCCTCGAGATCTTACCGGAGCCACGCTGGCGCATTACTGGACCCTGTGATCTGCCCATTATATTGAATTGCCGTTGAATGCAAAGGGTAACTAAGCGAAACACACAGCTGCACCTGGACCTCCGACGCTATTGGCTTTCCCTTCCAGCTCCCTGTAGACCTTACAGCTGAATTCATGTCCTTTTCGCCCGTCTCTCGAGAGGTCACCGAAGTGACATGCTTTCACGACACCATTGACGACCAATTGTCACAGTCTTGTTTCTACGTTTGATTATCGTTGCCCTCGTTGGGTTTGACGTTTCCTTCAGACACCGATTGTCGCAGGCCAGGTCGGAATCGTGACGGCGTCTTGAAACACATCAGTTTACAGCAGACCTATAACCTTGCGCACCCCCTCCCCCGACTGTCGGTTGGCCGGCGTCGGCAGCAGAATTCACTGAAAGCTGGTTTTATTTCGGCAGCACGACGGAGTTTCGCGGCAGCCCTCACACCTCTGTGTATCTAGCACCCACGAATACTACAACGGAGTCCGCCACCCAAATTCAGCCCCTTCTTCCAGCAGTTAAAAACGGTCAGAAATGGTGCTTGGCGGACCTCAAGAATGACCCTCGCTGGTCCGAGTTTAATCGTCTCGCGATCTCAACGAGTACAGGAAATGGGCCCGGTGGAGGCCCTCTAACAAGCCCCACGCTGGCAACTTCGAGAGATCCCCGATTCGGTTTGCCCGAGCCATTTGGTTACGACCAACTCTGCAGTGGGCCGTACCAATTGCAGCCTAGACAGCTATTGTCGGTACAGCAACAGGAGGCATCGAGCAATAATGAAGCAGCAATCAGCAGGGAGATGGAAGGCTATCAGAAGTATTCGAACGTGCGTGGTGCAGCCCAGCCCTTTGGGGTGCGACATTTTAGGCCAGACGATGAGCGGGAACGATTACGTGAGCTTGGGGGATCACCACCGCATATGGGCCCCCAGACAACAATCAACAGCCGAGCCGGGCATCTGGACGATACCAGCGGAGGACATACGAGCTCGGAAGGCGGTAGCAGCCCGGAGCATTGGGATTACAAAAGATCCATTGGAGTCAGTAATGCAAGCATTAAAGATGGTAAGTCAAACCCAAAGTAGAAATACTGCTAACTATCTATTGCGAAGAAGCTAGTTGATAGAAAGGCCGAAAAAATACCTACTCCAATAGATAACTACTTATTTTTTACTTTGCTAGCAACACTGAATGGAATCTACAGGAGCGTATCAGTTGACAGCAGAACGATGCTCCACGAGTCGCAATAATCACAACCGTATTATCGGTGATTACTCCGACATATGGCCAATTATCGATAGTTGAGAATGAGATGCTTGGTTACAGTGAGCTCACGATTGTCGTATCACAGAATCAGTTAAGATATGTGATATCGTGCCATTGGAATTATTTGACTTCATACTTGGAACTCTAAGTAGACGTTGTAGCGAATGAAAACAGAACGAAAGTGAGATGATGGCACCCGAAATGAAAAAAGCTAACCGCACGTCAGCTCACTGACCCAACTCTACCGTTGTCAAAACCTAAAAATAGCTAGCTTTTAGTTAAGCAGGTTGTGTACATCGAGGTCTAAAAGTAAAATGATTCTTACGGGCAAAACAGGAAGAGGTGTTTTCAACTTCCTTTCATATGCCTACGGCACAGAAAAAAAAATCATTCATGACAACGTTACCACGCATATGGGAAAAGAATCTGGCAAAACGACATAAAACCGATTGTTGTTAGGTCCAGCACGTGTATAAGCATTTCATCTCGTCTTGTAAATAAGTTCTTGCTTATTCAGAGGAGGCAGGGAACTGTTTGTCGTTGGTTTTGTACCCATAACTTGGCTGTATCTAGTCGCTTAATGTTGTCTTTACTGTTCAGTGCTCGAAAAAGGGAGAAGAGCCGATCGCTAGCGCCCCCTATGAGGACGGAAGCTTTCCTGGAAACTCTTATACGTACTTGTAAATTTGCCTCTATTGTCGCAATTAGCGCTATCTATCTGATTGCCTCTCTACGCATACCCGCATACCAGCAATATATATATATATATATATACTTATGAGCTAAATCACCGTGGCGATAACCTTGATCTGATGTTAAATTTATGGCTATTAAATATATGGGCCATTACACTTGCAAGCGTATAAAGATAGACCGCTAAGGAGAATTACAATTGCCCCATGGCATTATATTTTTCGAATAGCCTTAAACTGCTCAACATTCGTACCGTGTGGCTGTCACAAAATACGACAGCCCCTAATATTGTTTAGACTCGTAATTCGTGTATCATAAATTAAACGTACAACCATGTCTGACAAGTACTTCAGGAAAAGCCCTTACTATATGAAGTTTATCTCTTACTTTTTCTTGTTCATACGAAATCTCTGCTGTCAGGAAATAGCATCCAGCTAGCTCGATGCTACACGACACAGCCAAGAAGAGTGCGGGCTGTGGCTCGAAACTCTAATTATTTACAATCCTAACACAGCATATGTGAGAGTATTTGAAGCGATAGCGCCCTTTGTTACGAATCTTTATTTGCTATCGTAGTTACGCGACAGGGTACCATACGGAGTATTATGTTATATTCAGCGACCTACAACTCTAACAGAATAGCAAACCAATAAAAGTGTCGAAAACAAGTAAAAGAAAATTACTATATAAAAAAATAAGCAGAGAATGGGGGTTACGTTATTCCGCATCGCTTTCGGGTCCTATTTGCCGAAATCAACGCTAGCCATCGCTCCACATCCTCGGGTGACCGAAGCTTTAGGCATCAAACGAGAACGCGAACAGAACCCCGTCTTACTATTCGATGAAAACTGTATAGAGGCCATCTTGCCAACAAAATTCGAGTCGTTGATGTCACTCAGTTGTGCGATATCCGAAAATGATCTGGCAACGATTTGCTAGCATAATGTTGCTAGACCTCCGTTGCGCAATCTACGTTGATATTTATGGCTAAACTGGTCTAATACTATAATTTCGTCTATTGCTTTGGAATACACTTAAACCCGTTTTGAAGTTGGCTTGCGCTCACTATGAGCCGCTTCATCTCGGCTACAGGCGCTTGAAGTTAACGAGGAAGCAGTCGGCGGATTTTTGTGCAAACGTGCTCGTTATTATCGGCAAAACTGTTCCAAAGTTCCCCGTGCTACAGGCCCAGCTTCATACGGCCAACCTTCACGTGCAAGCCTATTTATGAGGTAATAATTTCAGTATAAATGACAAAACGGATCTATCTGCTTCCTTGAACCTACTGTCTGGATGAAAATTCACAAGCGATTAGTTGGACAGAATCTTTTCTACGTCTTAAGAACGTGTGTACTTAAATTCAATTTCCGTTTGAATTTGAAACATCAGATTCCATCCATTACACGTTCGATAGAGCTACCATCATTTTTCCATGGACAAACAGACTCGGGACCCTTCAAATCTAAAGCGAGAAATCGAAATGACGACACGTATATCTATTATGCTATAAAATTCGATTGTTTTTTCAATGCCGAAATGCACTCAAGAAGCTTATCGTTATTTGTGCTGATAATAACAGCGCACCGATTGAACAACTTTTGCGGTATACCTAATGAATGGCTGAGACCTGAAGGTCTACAAACTGTGCCTATGCCTTTTTTACCTGTACTTGTAAATCAGCGATGCGATCCAAATTACAAATCTGTTCGTTTTGGTTCTTATATGAATTTCGGTAACTACACAGTCGGTTTGAAAAGAAGCTGTAGCAATTTCTGCTCGAGATTCTGTAAGGTATTTTAGTGATTAAGCTGAAAAAGCAAAAAAACAAAGCTAACATTCTTCTTTTAGAGCTGTGCATCCACTAAACGAGTGTGTGTTACCTGCGTAAGCTTCTGATTAGGCGTATTAGTTTTATATCTCTTTCGCCTGTATTTTATGCACAAGCTAACGTAGTATATTTAGATTACGAGATAAAGAATATATATATATATATATATATATATAGGCAGCTTATGTGAAGTATAACTTTCAGCAGAAAATCTTGTGTCCGAAGATATCACCTTCAGAAGTTTACTCGAAAAAAAAATAAAGATTGAAAGTGCAGTCACGGTTGATACGGTGTGACGTAAAAAAGCGATAATTGAAAACATCTGAGTTCAATGAAATGAGTCGAACTAGATAGCAGATTGTTTGTAATTATCGAGCTCTATTTACACACTTCGCGTTACACTAGTATTGAAAAAGAACAGATCAGCATCAGTAACTACGTTTAATAACACATGTGATGGTTGAGGCTCGAGCCCTTGAACGTCGTGTTCTCAACGAATGACCGATGAGCGAGGTGATGACTCATAACTATGACTCGGATCTCGTTGTTCTGTGTACCTCAGCGAGGGACAGAAGGAGAAAAAATCGTCTCGTCACATTGTAAATAGAAAGGCGAATGTGCAGAATAGATCGAATTTTGAAGACGATATGATTACATACGACAATCTACCCACGACGTGAACGTATCGTAACGTAAAAAAATCTGTATGAATACCACACTCAGCCTTTGGCAAAAGGTTTACATCAACTAACGAAGACTATCGACTCTTCTATTAGCCTGGCTGTCGCAAAATGTGACACAAACATCTGTGCAATAAAAGCATTTTAAAGGTATTTTATCATTTTTCGAAAGCAATCATTGAAGTTGGACACGAGCAACAGATACCGTCCGACCTACTGATCGGAATATGACATTTACGTGGACGCTTAGCCTAACCTACGCAACGCTACTAGGTAACCTGGTCTATTTAGGCTGATTTTGGCAATTTTACAATGATGCATATGGTTTCGCATTTTAATTTAATGGAACACTACTTTGCCTGCGTTCGTCGGATACATAATATTGATAATAGTAAAGCTACTGATAAACGATAGGCGGCTTTCGATAGCCGACTGAAGCTCCAAGCTCCGTACACTGTCTATGAGACGTATGGCATTATGAGGTTTGTACAACACGAATCAACACGGAGATTAAATACGATTTTTCGAAGCATGCAGCAAAAAACATGTTAAAATCATTGGCAAGATGAAAGGAATAAACACGCTTGTCTGTAATAACTAAGGTAAAGATGAATCCAGTAATTTCTCTTGTCATTTGTCAAATCTTAATGAGAGCGGCGTAAATATGCCAGCCATAGTTGACTTTTCAAAGCGATGGGAGATCTCGAGCGAAGACCACTATCGAGGGTAGCCGATACAGATCAGCAACATAATCAACATATTGTATAGAACATAGGATTAAGCAATCGAAAACTAATAAGAACAGGTAATTTGACGTTAACAAACTTTTACACTGCACCGTTTCTGGATTCAGTCAAGTTGGCGTTCACCGTACCCAGAACCAACTAACTTCACTATGATTTTTGAAATTACGCATCTTCATTACACTGGTCCTGATTTTCCGGCAGCGCCAAACCTCATAGCATATAATCTTATACGTACTTCACACGATGTCTAGGGTGTGAAGTGTATGATCAATCCATTTCTCGCTGTAGATTCATGTCGGGTGTTGTTTTGTTCGTTTGCCCTCTCGGCCGCCGATCTACGAGGTAACAGCTGTTTTCCTATACATTCATGCGGGTTCAAAGTGTGTTTGTTGACGGACTCGAGGTATGAACTTTCTTTCACCTAACATTCGATGTTTCCCTTCGTTCGTAAGTAATAAAATTTTAAACGCTGATCACGAAGGCGTAAAACTAATGCACGCATACTTAGAACTTAGCGCTTATCTTTATTATATACTAAAAATGGAAGTCAGCGAAATAGAAAATTGACATCTACAAGGCAAAACTCCTGGCCAGCGAATCATATGGCTGCTGTTCAGATTTATAATTCGCTTTTCAATGAAAACCAGAACGAAGAAGCCATGTTAATTAGATCGCGCTCCGATTTCTGCTTATGACTAATCAGGTGTGCTAGCAGTAAATACTCTCTCTGGAGAAAAGCATGCCCTTACCCCCTGAAATTTATCATTTAGTGCTCGGAGCTCTAACTACATAAACTACTGCGAGAAGCACTGCAAAAACCGGAACTTTCGGTGGAGGTAATATATACACTAAGTGATATTAGATGTCGAACCTTACGGTGACGTTAAGTTAAAGTTTGGTGAAGTCGATTTCGAGTAACTTCCACGTAAACAGTATAAAATGAGTGCATTGTGGCCTATCGAGCCGGTTCAAAGCTGTTCTTTTCAAGGCTACACGAGCCAGGAGTACGCCATTCAGACTAAACCCGTTCAGGACTACTCCGCTTTGGAGGAAGTAAACGATCTTACAGCTTTAGAGAAAAAGACCTACAATTATTCCGTTTCGAAGCCTCAACCCACTCACTCTCCCGATCCAAAAAATCTAACGAACGACAGTTCTGCTGCGCAGCGACAGACCAACGAATACCAGATCATGGAATCATCTCCTGAACACTCGACGTCATGCGATGAGGAAGATGTACGTTCCAGTGTTGACTTTTATCCAGGACGGATAGAAACCGCTGAAGAAAGAGCACAGCTTCTTGACGATGTTATAGACGTTTGTGCCGCTCATGCAGGTATCCATTAAAACAAATTTTACTAAGTGTAGAATTGAAGAGATGTCCGTTATTTCTCTATTTTATGCGCATCTATGCGTAGAAAAATATGTATCACCGACGAAATACAGAACTGAGATAAGTGTATCACTTGTGTCGTTCGGGTCCAACAGTATTTCGACTCGGTTAAGTTCGAAGCTGCACGAACTCGTTGATACACAAACTCGCCCCCACCCCTAGGTCTTTGCTATTGAGATAGGTGCAAGAGGTATTCGACAACAAGCAGCAGATTTATATTACATCTATTGAATACCAGAAAAGATCATTTTAAGGTCTTCTCTATGATAGGGACTAGATTTTTCAATTGTAAGAAAGGTGCAGCCATTTAGATTTGGTTTAGTATAATCGAAACGTGGAACAGGGTGACATCTGGCATAAAGTAAACTTGTTCCAGTTCTCCGTGAGCCGGAAACGTGTATGCTCGATGCTTTTGCCGTTGAAGCGTTCCGACCCCCTATCATCTGACTCATGCATTGTTCTGAAGGCTTCCTATTAGGGCCCTATCTACATCTAAGATGAATTTGCCAGTAACGAAATCTGCACAAAGTAGACGGTATCGTACGCATGGTGGGCGTCGTATAACAACATCGTGTTGTTCTTGTTACAAAATACTTTACCATATTGTAGTGTGAGGTGAACTGCGAGTTCATGGCCAAATATCTGTGTGCATTTCAAAACGTTCAACGATTTCGCTAGTTCAGCTTCGTAACGAACAGTAAGGAGATGTCTTAACGTTTCCTGTTTCGTTTATTTAAATTAGACTAGTGTGCGTTTCGTGATAAGAGTCTACCTCTAATTTACTCAGCATCACCTTAACGAAAATAGATCTTCGATAGGTAAAGTTAAGCCCAATCAACAATGTCAGATGCATCCAGATCGATAACATGATTTAGGGTACATACATTGCAGCCACAATGGCGTTGGCAGTCCCAGCATAACAGACGAAGCTGTCGGCTTTAATATACAAAACTGACTTAAGCTCTAGATCCCGTTACGGGGCCATCCGCAGCTACAAACTGTTCTAAAAGATTTCCCACTTCTGACAGTTAGCTTCGATACGGCCGTTTGTACACAATCCCCAGAGAGCTGTTTCCACCTAAGCGCTAGAATCACGCTCAGCTATACATCCATTCAACTGCGTTGATTACGCTGTTACCGTCAGGCTCGCTCTAATCCCCTCTCCATGTGGCCGGCCAATCGCTTCGTTCACTTGGACCGAAACCGACCAGAACCACCCAGTCTGTGTTAGCGTTCGCTGAAGGGTTTTCTGACCAATTGTTATAAATACGTCGTAAAATTCACTCGCTGTTTGATCGCTCGTAAAGAGACATAGTTGTAAAGAGACGACAATTTTTGTCAATATCGTCTTTCATAGTTCCTCTCCCTTTTCACTAGACAGACAGCTGAGACGTTGGTTGAGTGCATACGATAGAACAAATACGTAGATCGAAGGGTGATTTGATGCCTTTCACTTCGGTATCACTGTACGTTAACGTACTAGTAAAGGCGGCGGCGGCGGCGGCGGGGGCGGCGGCGGGGGCGGCGGCGGCGGCAGTAACATAAGGCTGCCGCTCCTCAGGTTTTAGAAATGACGCCTGATATGCCGGTAGCACTTGGCCGTTCTCCTTATGTATATTCTTTTTCTTGTCGATCTATCTGCTTTCTGCCGCGAAAGCACTCGCTTCTGCCGCTATGCCACCGACGATTAGCACCCCATCCCCGGGCCTTTCGTCCCTCTAACGGCCTGCCCACTAAATCAGATAGAGAAAAAATGCTAACATTCCACCAAACTAACATCTACCTATTGTAGAATATACTTGACTGCCTATACGACGTACCTACCTATTTAGCCAGCAAACAAGCAGACAAGCTACTGTTGATAAAAACCCTATCTAATCTTATCTGCTGCTGCTGACGATGACGACTGTGTCGACAATGGCCCCTTGAACCGGCTTAGCGTTCAGTTGGCGCTATGGGCGCCGCGTTGCGTCTCACTATCGACAGCGTCGGAAAATGAGTTGGAGAGGAAGGGAGACCGCATAACAAATATAGAACACTCACATGACACAAAATGATAACTATTCATTTTGATGCTGATGGTTATGACTCTAATAATAATAACAACAACATATCAGATAGTGCCGTTCGAAGCTTTATTAGTAGAATTAACTAGAGGCGTACAAGACTCGATCGTGGTTACGTTAATTGATGTTCGAGCCGCTTCTGAAACACCCTTATATATATCTATATATAGGTGTGTATGTATATAGGCATAGATGGTGTTAAACTGTAATTATTCGCTATGGCAGTGAGCGAAAGAGCGTCACCTTAATGATATGTGTTAAGGGATTCAACCATACTGGACGCGAATCGGTTTTCGGGCCATCGTGTTGGGCGCCTAATGCTAATCTATGGTTAAGGGTTACACTTAGGCTTGGTCTGGCGCGAATCAGAACACGACTCGGAGGTCGGGAGATGTACCTCAGAGGTTCGCTTTTACTATGCGATCAAGAATGCCTCTGACGTTATGCAAGCTGAGTTGACAATAGTCGTGATAGCGTCGACAATATAAGGTTTCATAGCTCTAGCCCACTAACGAACTAACGCTTATGCCGACGGTTCTAGAAGCGGAACAGCTCGCGGCTGCAACGTACGGTGTTGCCAACAACCCTATTTCGACCAGCGGCTCTCCGGTGTCGGCGCAAAGCGTCACAGGCACGTCCGGCAGTGTTCCTACTGCACATGGGGGCTCATCGTATTGTGCTATTTGCGGAGATCGGGCTACCGGCAAGCACTACGGAGCATCTAGCTGCGACGGTTGCAAGGGATTCTTCCGCCGATCTGTACGCAAGAACCACGTTTATAGCTGCCGCTTCGACAGGAACTGCGTCGTGGATAAGGACAAACGGAACCAGTGTCGTTATTGCCGACTCAAGAAGTGCTTTCGTGCCGGTATGCGCAAGGAAGGTAAGTTGATTCAATTCATTTTTGTCTCATTTATTGCACTGTATTGTTTTGTCCTACTACTCAGAACGGTAGAGAGCTGCTGGCTCTATGGCTGATAGCGCGGGATGTAACGAACTTTTTTGCCCAAAAGATATGCTGCATTGCCGTTCGCGTTGTCGCGACTTACCACTGCCAAAGAAAGGGGTGTATTCAGTCAGGCCGGCTGATAGATAAACCTGCGAAAGTTAAGTTGCTAGGTCTCGGTACGCGCGGAGCTATGTCGAGATTCCGATGGTGGCTATCCGCGTCAGTGGCGGCGAGAGTCATTCGATGCTGTCGTTTGTTCGTACATCTATCCATTTGGATCACGTTTGGTCCGACTGCGATAGAAGTTCGCGCCGCTAAGCTGGAGTCTCTCTCCCGGAACCGGATCAGTTGAATGCGAATACTCGGTGGTTTACCGAAATTGGACACCGCTCTAGCGAAAGTAGCACACCCCGTCGCCTCCTGGTGACGACGCTTGTTCCAGCAGCCGCTCCAGTTACTCGATTGCCAGCCTCAGTTGTCGTCTGCCGATCGAGACGTTATCGTCAAATGCGTTACGGACGACAACGCGAAGTCGGTGAGCTGCGCATAGAGTCAAATCTACGTCGTTATAGACTTTCCGTCCACATTATATTTACACTCTTCTTGAAGCGAACGGGTTTTTTCACATCTTCTCCAATGACCTATGTAGACGGCAGTTTTCGTAGATGCGCGCTAACGCTACCAACTACAACGGCGGCGGCGGCGGCGGCGGCGGCGGCGGCGGCGGCTGTGACAGCGCCAGCCTAGAATATTTACGTCTAAATGCGGCACTCACTATGCATCTGCTGCGGCGGACGTCAATAGAACAGACGCTTTAGATGAACCAACACAAATCAGGCCGCTGTTTGTGAGTAGTGGCATGAATCCTCGATGCGTCTACCTACGGCTACCGCTGCTGCCACCGCGACCGCCACTGCTAGCAAGATTCACCGCTGTAGGCGCATAGGTACGATGCCGATGATGTCGTTGGCCTGCCGTGGCTTAGAGATGTTCCCTGCGTTGTTTTCGTCGCCGTTTGAACGCTGCAGCGTTCAGCGGCCGCACTTTTTCGCTGCGGTTTGGTCGATGAAGCGATGTAATCCAGGTTTTTTCGTTGTTCTTTCGCAGCTCGTTAACTGTATAGTGCCTAGCCTTACAACCGCCGACAATAGTGGCGTTAATGCCACCAATGGCGTGCTTGGAAGCGCTTGTCAAGTGCTATGAACCAACGCACACACAGACTATGCAGATACGAATAAACAGACATACTACACTCTTCGTACGGATGAGCATTCAACGGTGTTTTATTTGGTTCATGCTTAATTTAGTTTTCTATCCAGGTCGACGAAGAATCGAGCCTGAATTATGATCGGCGGACGTGCTCGCCTCGTGGCATAGGCTCAGCCACAGCAGCAACCGGTCGATGTTGCTGGCGTGAACAGGAACATGACGGTTTTCAGTGGTCATATGCATTTTTCGATTTGAATGTTTGTATCGTGCTAAGAGGCACGACCATCACGAGCCCGTCGACCGTTCGCCTGTTTAAAAATCCTGCACTGAGACAGTTGTTTGCGGTTTGTCCGACAGAGATGAAGATCGTGCAGAAGGGGATATAACTCGTACATGAGCCGTCTTTTCATTTTCGCTCCGTCCACTCTGTTCACGCCTGCAAAGAGCTCTAGATACGACGCTCAGTACCACAACGAACTGCATAGCCAGACTGAAGCAGCATGCTTACTTCCTGGCTTGCACTGGTGTGAATATCGTGTTAACGTTTCTACACCTCGACAGGACACACGTACCCTAAAGACAAAGGACATTTATTTATTTTTGGTTTATAATATACAGCTAGTTTCCTTCTACACGGTGACTTGGCGATGTCAACCTATTGTCGATCTTCTTATTCTATAGATGGTACCACTTCGCTGGACAGTGCGGGCGGCATAAGCGCGCTCACAGGATATTGTACGGTGCTACTGTGTTCTCGTGACTCGGTCAGCTGTATCATGCCTCTATGGACCCTCTGAACAGACAAGCTGGTTGGAACCAGTAACCGAACGGATCCCCTTGAACCTCTTGATCTTTCATTGCGCCAGAAGTGGCCTCGAGCACCTGTGACCGGAAAAGCTTCCTTTCGCCTGATCCTTTCTACAGCCCTATTCTGTTTGAAGCATCCTATTTGATGTGGGCTGAAACGCGTGCAAGGCAATCCTACAACACAATGTGCAGACAAACGGGCACAAATACACACGTAGACATGACATTTTGCCACTCCTACCCACTAGTTGGTAGCAGACCGTAGCTCGACTTGTGCTCATCTGATGCCGACAGTTGTCTTACTAAATAGTAAAGAAAAAAGATAAATGGAACTTTGACCGCTGATTGCCGCTTTGCAAACGTCGTGAGAAAGATCGTTGCATTATGCGCCTTCATCAGGCGAATCACTGGCTGCGTTTTGGTACCCACGTCCTTCATCCTTTCGTCACCTTGTTGCAAGCTTACGACACCGGTTACGATTCTGTGCCTTTCTCTCGTCGTACGTCTTTTCGTCCTGTTCGGAAAAACAAGCCTCAACAGAAAACTTGTAACAACAGCATCCGATCCGTCACCACGATAAGTTGATCCAAACGAAGTCCAGCCATAGAAGGGAAGTGACCAACAGGCATATGCCCGAGTGTTGAAGCTATCTACTAGAAACAAACAAATGATAATATTGATAGAATCACGAGCGTATAATCAGCGAACAGAAATATAGAGCAAACAATATAGGACACACTCGATAAAAAGATGCTGGTTGCAACGGCTCCTCACAATTGTATAGTTCCGAAGCCTTATGCCTGAAATCTTACACTCTTCGTTATGCTGTCTCAAATCTCCTAAATAAACAGTATGCTTATAGAGCCGTCAGTGTACTTAGAAGTTTTGAATACCAAAAAAAGCATAGTCCTAAGGCGACAAGTGAAACAATAAAAGAACAGATATACGCATGTACGTTGCGGACACTGGTAGAGGAGAAAATGTAGATAAATTGTTTTAATGTCTTTTTTGGATATAAAACGTTTATGTAGGTCGAGATGCATATAAGGACTATTGCATTCGAAATGGTCTTCTAGCCCCTTCTTGCTATGTCTTCTCTACGAGTTAAATCTATGGACAAGGACTATTTTACACAAATCAGACAAGCTACCGCTGCTACAGCTGTTACCACGATACTGAATAATGCGCCAGTACATATAAAGTCGTAGCAGCTTCGTAGTACGGGTTACAATTCTAGCCCTTTGTTCAATCAAGTAATGGAAACCCACCAACCAAGCATCGCCTGACCCGGATCGCAGTAGAATCGTTCTGCATAGGTAGTGGGGGGTGACTCTTTTTTTAAACTGTTATTTCGAAGAGATACAGGAGGATTATAGTGTCCGAATAAATTACTTCTACACGATACCCTTATATAATAATAATAATAATAAAGCGTGTGAAGTTCAGCCGTACCGAACTTGTATACCTATGATAAATACATATTTTTTGGGCAGCAGATGCGCTTATATTCCTAATATATTGCTACTGAAGTTATTTAATTATGGCAAGCAGGGTCAGATGCAATGATTTAGCTCAGCGTAGGCGATTGCCGACGTAGATTAGCTTTTCAGTCACTTCTGGATATATTAGATGAATTGTCTAAGTGAAACCGGTTGTTTCTCCTATGCCATTGTTGATTAAATTGTGATCTTTATGTTTATTTAGCTGTACAAAATGAACGTGACCGTATCAGCTGCCGTCGACAGAGTTATGAGGACACCCAGGCACTCGCTAATCAAGGCCTGCTCACTTTACAATCACTCGTTCATGCCGATGTCTTCTCGCGAAGCGTAAGTTTAATACGCTATTGATATTCACAATATAATATCGATGGAATTATTGTTATTACGCTATTGGAAGCAATTCTGTTAGTCGACGAAATTTAACTGGTAAATATTCCGGCCGATGAAAACTGGCAGAATTTACTCAAGAAAACACAAGTTCAGAAGAAGGAGTATGTTTTTGGTCTGGAACATCCACGCCTAGTGGTTATGTTTTTCCTCGAAAACCACAACGTTGCGAATATTTACTAAAGATGGGTGGGGACATTGGGCAAGCAGGCTTCAAACGGAAGTCTCGAGAATGGAGATCAGAGTGCTAAGGAACAGAAGCGAGGTGACCAGGTATCGGAACCCGAAGGACAGGAACGCACTTCCGCAATCGAAGAGCTTTTTCGAAAATAAAGCTTCAAATCTAAAAGCTCTGTCTATCAAAATCGACGAATATACGTGTAACGTGCCTGAAGATTGAACAGAAAATGCGAAATCTGAGAAAAAAATGGATGGCCCGTGGATTGATTTCAGGCCAGTTGAAGACGCACGTGGTATATTCCGCTTGAGACTTGCAAAACTTTAAGCTACAAAAAATCTGCCTGGAACATACGGCCATTATAGACGAGAGATGGTTCAATATCTACCGTGAGTCGGAGAGAGACCAGGTGAAAGGATGGCGTTTCCTTGGAGAAAAAAATCGAGCCCCGTGGTTGTGTCGAATAGGTTAGTCGAGCGTAAGACAATGGTAATACTTGCAAAAAAGCTCGGAGGCATCTGCTACTAGCCCTCTTATAAAATGAGTTAACGAAAGCTGCCCCCTATTTTGAGTTCCTTGAGAAATTTATCGATAATTGGAAACAAGCAGCCAGGTTACGTGATGACAAAGCCAGACCTCATCGCCGCCAGACCTCAACTACTTCCTGGATTGAGCAACGTAATGTTCGATAATAATCTGTAATAATCCGCTCGTTCTTCCAATAGGAGTTTATATATGATTAGGGAGCTAAATATGTCCTAAGAGGGCAATTGGTGTGTAAACAAACAGGGAATTTTGAGAAGCCATAGATAGAATAATTACAGATAGGGGCGCAAGTGGTAAGTGTATATTTGTTCAGAAACTACTCGGGAGCTGGGACAAGAACGTAAAAAATAAAACAGAGTACCTTCAAGACATATTAAAAATTATTATTCTAGCCCGACTAATTCAAAAGTCACTTAACTTCAAAATTTACCAAAATCATCTGTAACAGCCCAATATGATTGGTAGTATGTATTGTCTACTACGGTGAGGGGAATCTTCGCAGTTAACAGTGAAAGAAAATACCATTAAAACAGTGTAATTGTACGGTACAATTAATCTTTGCTATAAAACGACTAACTCAATTTATTTGCTGGCACTGTTTTGTTCCCTTATAGCAACAGACTCCGGGAGGTGGATATGGCGATTCTGAACAGCATAATATGCAGACAAAGAAGATAGCCAAATTGGAGGATATTTGCAACTCAATGAAGCAACAGCTTTTGGGTCTTGTTGATTGGGCAAAAAGTTTGCCATGCTTCCTCGAGCTGCAATTGGATGACCAAGTGGCCCTGCTACGAGCTCACGCTGGGGAACATCTCGTTCTAGGGGTCGCCCGTCGCTCGTTACCGGTCAAGGACGTCTTGCTACTAGGCAACGATTTCCTGATGCCGAGAAACGCTATGCAGGACGCTGAACTATCTGTAATCAGTGAACGAATTATTGATGAGCTTATACACCCGATGCGGGAAATACGCGTTGACGACACAGAGTTCGCTTGCCTCAAAGCAATCGTCTTCTTCGATCCCAGTAAATTTTTTCAGGCCATTCAGGGTCAACCCGTCACTTTTATACACATACAACTATACTGGCATTGAGTACATATCATTGCTTTTATTATACAACCACTATACTTGATCTAGATTTATTAGCTTTGGTTTCCGATCAGAGTTTCGGTTGATGCATTCACACAAGACAAATGTCGTTTGACCGTTCAATTTTCAGATGCTCGTGGCCTGCATGAGCCGAACAAAATCAAAGCTCTACGCTACCAGGTTCAGACGGCCCTTGAGGACTACACGAATGATCGGCAATACGAGTCTCGGGGCCGTTTGGTTCAAATGGTGCTTCTTCTTCCCACTCTTCAATCTGTCACATGGCAGATGATCGAAATGATTCAAATGGCGAAGAGTGTCGGAAAAACTCGTGTGGACTCACTTTTACAGGAGATGCTCCTCGGCGGAATGGTCGGTCCAACTACGTACCATTATCAAGAAGATAGCACAAACACTGCCGCCGGCAACAGCGCCACAGGCGGTAACGCCAACGGATACGGTACGTGAAACGGCTATTACCATGATGCATATGATTTAGAAGAACTCACTTTTCCTATTCACGCAAATTGTACCGCATTTATGCTTCATCGGCGGAGCCTGCAGTAACGACCTCTAGTTTATAATGCAATTGATGAACAGATTTATCTAGACATACAATAGACTGTATGCCCATTCCTATATAATTATGTGTGCACTATTTCATAGTAATGTCGTTTAAGCTTAATAGCTTAAAGTCAATTCACTAACCGCAATCGGACTGGTAAACATGTATTTGGTATTAGAACATGGCCTTCTGTTTCGGCCAAAAGATAGGAGAGAAAGCATTGCGGTACCGCAATAAGTGCTCTAATTAGATAATAACGTGAGAGGTCCGTTGTCATCTACTATACAGGGCCACCGTTAGATCCATGCATGAGCTCTCCGCATATCGCGCAGACAATGAGTCAACATATGCAACAGAGCGGGCTCCAGGTATCACCGATGGATACTTCTGGCGCTGGGACGTCCGTCGGACCTCAGCAGGCCGCAGCCGAGTGCTAGCTGAAGACTTCATAGCAACGTTATAGAGCTCGACGTCATCGACAAAGAACTCTGCACCTTCATTACGATGTAACTTCATCACGTAATAGTTGAATTAAAATGTAGGAAGAGTGTGGTTCTAGTATGAAAGATCGTTCTGGATACTAGAAGGTCACCGTTCACTGAGAGTGAGGGAGGTCATGTTTGGTTATTCCTTTATCTCATGTATATCGCTTTTTATGGATTACCATAATAATAATAATAATAATAATAATTTGACGTTATTATATTCACAAAAAAGGGTCGTGTAAGAAATGAATAAATAATTAAGCGAACTATTGACATAATTGTACACGCTCTTTTCAATCTTCAAAGTTCAATCAAAAACTTGATTCATACGGAACATTAAGTTGTTTGCGATATTTATCCAGATATCAAAACGGCAGCTAAACACACGCCGGTGCTTATCAAGAGCATATTCAAAAGACTACGAATCAAAATGCCCCCAGACCAGTTGGTACCAGCTAACATTAATGCTCGCTCGCATTTGCATTTGCACGCGTATTGTTGATGTTTTTTTTTTTTTTCGATACATTCACATTTAGAAATAGTAAGTAAGATGCACGAAATTGTCATTTTTTTTTCTAAGCTTGCTGACTAACAATGTTAAAATCAGTAGCTGTTTGAGTTCAGGTAGCTTATTCCGGGGCGCTTAGAGAACTTATCTGCTATCGGCAGTAGCGCAAGGTTAATAGAAAAGACACCAAATATTCCAATAGTAATCAGTTTGGATTATTTTAGAGCAAATTTTTTTTCCCTTTTCTTAAGGCACGTATACAGACGGGCATAAGTTAGCCGCCACCACCAACATATCTCCTGGCCGTTGCGGTAGCCAAAGACATATATTAGATGGACAACATAAACTGCCCCTCTGGAAACCATTAGTTATGTTCTTCAACATCGTGGCGATAAGATTCTGTAACTTATATTAGTATATCGATTAGTTATTTTTGCCAGATCGGGGCATGCTTACACTATCGTATAGCATCTAGATAGAAAATGCAGCGGTACTGATATGACGATGACTGATAACGTCCATGAGGAAACAGGGTGAAAATTATCTGGGTCTTATTTACAAGTCTTACCAAAGATGCTTACAAGGTTGAACTTCAAAAATGACCAAATCGAAAGTTACTTATCGCTTATGCTTTAACAGTTCATGCCTCCATCTATTCTATGGGGCACAGAACAGTTTGTTTAACTCTTGTAGCCATCAAATATTACCACTCGTTGTGACGCAATACCATCGGTTGTGCCAATAAAGTGCCATTTATACTTTGTAAAAATGCCTGCCACCTCCGTGACGTGGAAGTTTTTTTTTTCGAGAAAAATCGAGTGAAAAAATACAGCTAAATAGGATATTCACTAAGCTTCCTACGGCTTACGTTTTACTAATTGTGTCAAGGCAGTAAGGTGTATTATCTGTACTGCTACAGGTTGAATACATTGCAAGTAAAACTTTCCTTCCTGTATGTTTCTACACGGATAAAATTCAACGTTCCGGGGATTTCTCTTAGTTCGGTGATGCCGTACCATAAAATGAGCTCAGGAGATCTCAAAAGCCGCTTTCCCCTTAACGGTGCGATGTATTGAAAAACGTAAAGAAAAAAAATTAGCGCTCGCTGTCGATCGGAAAGCGGATATCTAAAATTTAACAGAAAACTTCGGAAGAATACTTTTTAAGCCACTCGTTTATTATCTTAAATGTAATGTTTAGGTCGCAGATTATAACTTGAAGCTCTACGTGTCTAGCTCGAAAGGCACGCAGAATTGCTGGCTTAAAGCTCGCAACACGCTGGGCACATGCGCAACTAGTATAAAATTAACACAGAAAAATTTTCTAAATTATGATTCTTAACTAAAGAAGTCAGTGACAAGACCTTCTGACAAGCATTAGTTATTTTCTTTTTGGGGTAACACGTGTTATTGAGTCACTGACCGATCAGATTATCATATACTCGTACCCCGTGGACTTCAAGACATGCTTCAAATTTACAGGTGTTTGCGTTTTCATACCATGAATTAATAAAATGTCATTATAATATGGAAAATTATGCTAATGCGAACTGGGCAGTGCTCACAAAATGCTCAATCTAATCAACGAGCTTACGTAAATCATCAAAATGCATTACCGGGAACTAGGCCCGATCACCCAATCTCTTTCATCGCCGCTAAAAGGAATAAACTGTGTTAGAATCTTGACCCCCGTATTCAAAAAGGTACATCAATAGCGTAGTGATTTTTCAACTTTGACATGCTTTATCACATAAAAACGGTAAAACGAAACGCACAGTTAGTTAACGTTTAAGGTAACATAGTTCGAATACGTGGAAGGCTTAGTATTCGAGCAACTTATAGGCAAAGGTGAAAGCTATTTTTTTTTTCTTACATACGTTGCTGATGAGGCTATCTTCACTTCTACAATGATGTACGGCATTCGTATTTAGGACCTTAAACGTCTTATCTAGAGCAGTTTTTTTAGATAATCATAGCTACCCATACCGTGGTGCATTTCCACAGAGTTCCATTTGAGTTCAATATATACTAGCTGCCTTCCCAGATTCCCCAATGCAAGTTCAGTACTCGAACGATGTCAAAATAAAGTGTGCATTACAGCTTTGGCACCGTCGCTGAAATCCTTATTCCTCCAGGTAGTGCAATGTATGCGGATACAAGTTACCCACTGAATTTTCTACCATAGATACGTTTTGTTATAGTTATATAACGTTATAGTTTTTTTTTGAATAGTCCTCAAATAGATCGTGATTAATTCTGGGTAAAGTTATTAAGATTCATATAATGTTTTACGCTGAAAACATCCTGTCTTTTCCGCTCAATCGTATCTACTACTATTAAAATCGCTATAGTTGCCTTTCAAACAAGTCGAGAAATAATTACGTCACGTATTGAAGATCGAGTGTCTTCGTTAGCCTTTGTCATTTAATCGATCTTCCTATGATGGTTAGGTTTGCTGTGTGTTCAGCTTTAACCTGTTATTAATGATTCTTCCAAGTAACCGGTCTAAACTAATATCTAAAGGTTAGGTCCTTTTAGTAAGAGTTGCCCCTCGTTTAGTCGTCATAGCCTGGATACCGCTCTAAATTGACGGAACTCAACAGCATTTCTCGCAGCGAAAACAGTATGGTCGCGTGTTTTTTTTTCACGAATCGTTTCCGGTGTGTGGCATGCGCGACAAGCAACATACTCCTTGACGTATCTCCGACTGACGAAATCCGTTCGTATGCAACAATGAGATATATGTAACAACGATTAGAATTCAATTATAATATTGGTTCACTTCGGAGATACGATTTTTGTCCTTCCGTGATTTTGTATGTCGATGTATCGCTTTTATGATAGAAAGATTACAAGCACAGAATCAACAATAATTGGTTTCATGTATCTTTCGTTGAAGTTGTCGCTTCGATGATATGTTAGCAAGTTTCTGATAGTCTCAAGTAATTGAGGTAGTTATCTTCGGAGGACATGCTCGATTTGTTTATACCGGAAGCGGCCTTTGGTAGTTTCGATCGATTGATCCGCGCGTACCCGATACTGCCATCAAGGAGGACTGAAGATGCTTCGGTATCCTCCTTAACGTGTACGAAATTTCTAAAAGGTTGGCGAAAAATACCTTTTTAGTTCCAATATAAAGCGTCTTCTACCGAAATACATAAAAAAAAAAGTTGTTTGGATTCGTAAAACCCGTAGAGTGCTCTACTATCCATAGGCCACTCTAACGTGTCTATATTTGTATCACTTATAGAGCTGAGCTCAATATAAATACGGAGTAATTTTGTTGATTTGAAGAATCAAAATTCGTTCCTTATCTTGATAATTTCCTATAGTAATAACTTACTATTATTTTATTTATTTATTATTATTTCTATTTTTATTATATTTATTTTTATTTTACCTGTCACACAATAGTGACACCATTTGATGCATTATTATAAAATTCAATTTGTTTTTCAAAGTAGTTCCTAATATATATATATATATATATATATATATATATCTACATTTATACATAATTATATATATAACTATATTTATACACAAAACTATTACTATATATATATATATATATATATAGCATATCGAATTAAATAATTTTTGAAGATAATTATGGTCGTTCTTTTTTTAATATTATTGGAATTGAAATTGGGTCGTATAGGAAAAATCCGTCAAGTATAAAGCATAATATATCTACGTATGTTTTCCTGCATGCTTCAATTAGCTGAACTGAATAATTGACATTTTGGATCACGTATGAATTTGTCCTCTCATCACTCACCTGCGAGGATTTTCGTTTGTCTCTAGCGGCTATACCTGGGGTAGGACGCATGTTGTAGAAGTCCCTCAGATGTCTGACCTCAATTAGCGCCGACTCATGCTTCCTTTCCACTGACGCCTGCGGCAGCTTATCCGACGCACGTTTGTCCCCTATGCTTTCATCTTCTTTCTTCGAGGTCATAGAAATCAATTTTTTTTTCTTTTTTCCTCATATTGTTGAAATCGGAAAAATTATCGACATTGACGGCGTGCCTCGTGCCCGGAGCGGCTGTCATGGAGTTCGCACCCACTCCTGAAGGAACCGCCGTCGCCCTCGTTTCCATACTCCAAGCTTCCACACAGTCCGATAAAAGCAATAGCAGACGACGTTTTCCGTGTATAGTAGTTGCCATATTCTATATTCCTTGCTGCGGCTTGTACAACTTTTTCATTTGTCTTGCAGGTTCAATATTAAATATAGTCAACTTTACTCGCTAGACATCAAAGGTCGTTATCTAAATAACATTTATTTCCGACATACGTCTATACCGGAAGCAGGACATTTACGTTGGAATGTCAGCTATAAGGCGGGACCTTTTTATAAGTAACGATACTCATATAGAGATATTAGTATTATCTTTGAGGTTACCCGTGTCTAATAGGTTGTTGAGCCGGATAGAAGTTTATAGTTTAAATAAGTACTCCAGCGTATTTACATATGTGCAGTACGTTCTTACACTTATTTTACTGATCTCAGTTTGTGATGCTTATTTGTGTAGTATTATTTTTCTCTAACAAAAATATTTTATTATACTATCTTGTTCGCTATTCGTTACACACGATTTTTTATCGAGATTTAGCCGATTCGTTATCTGAAAAGGAGTTGGTAGCGGTTTTACTGTTTTACCAATATCCTTAAGTTACAACTGATTGAAAATTTACCTAGTGCTAATGGTAAGTTGTTAAAAATGTCAACATCACGGTTTACAGATGCTCGGCGAGCGAAACCCTGTGTTTTGTGCTAGTAGATACCCTAGAATTTGAATGTATATTTAAGCGTACAGAGTATCAGATATAGATTTGAAAAAAAAAAAAAAAAAATTGTCATCCATATTGAATACTGGGTTTGAAATTACTAAACACCAATGAATTCCAACGTTCTAATAAAACCGATGCTGATCTATACAAGTCGCTTATATTATACCGGAACTCCGGATGCTGTCACTTACCTTATTCTTTTTTTCTTCTTTTAAAAAGAACTAACTTCCAACCTCTTTTAAGGTAAAGCCAAGTTTCTTTTTTCCTTATCTACGTAAAGTCGAGGTCATTAACGTAGTTAACGATTGATCTCAATTCCAATTGTTTATGTTGAGACCGTGACGCTTTGTCCCATTACTTCATCGCATCGACTTTATTGACTACTATTTTATATCATTACCACCTCTGTCCTTCGTCAGGTAGGAGACAAAATTGTACAAAGAACACTCCCATGTATGACAAGGGCATTGAGTCCCCGAGCTCTGACGGATTTCTCTCTATCTCACGCTCTATGTATACATATATATATATATATATATATCTAAGCTGGAACACATAAAACAAACACAATTCCTTTGACAGCTCGAAAGGCAAAGTCTAGCTATGAAATTTAAGTTACTACTACTTGTAATAAGGTAACTTGTTTCAGCCTTGATTCACTTCAAGCACAGTCAATTAAATTGCACGTTCTACCGGAGCCTTTACTGGAACTTCTTTGGCTATCGTGCTCGTTATCATCTCACCAAATCCGTAGCCCTATTCAATTCCACTATGAACGAGTACTTAACGCAAGTTTCTGATCAGCATATTCATTGAGCTTTTCTATATAGTCAAGTTATGACCAACATTACTAGTTATGCCGGTAGAAGACGGCAGATATTTGGAATCGCACTTCGTTTGAAACAGGTACATTAAATCGTTCACGAGTTGCACGTTTCAATACAGCCTGCTGTACTCTTTTCCTAATTCCTAACTATGTGCTTTATTATACATTTCTATTCGCGTCGTCCATTACAATGTAGCGCCTAAACATATTGAACCCCATACGCAAGTGCTTAACATCAGGTTCGCATCAGGTTCGCACCCAGGGGTTTGACTTAACTCACCTTAAGCAGCAGAACTTCTAAGAATAATAAGTATAATTGAACCTTGTTATGTCTGATAAGTACAACCTTTTGATAACACGAAAGAAGAATGGGCCGACGAAGCTTAGTTAATGATACAGAGCTGCTCCGTGCGCAGCTTTCCGTAGCGACTATTTGTATAGGGTACCATTGTATAGGGTAGGGATGATTTGCAATAATGTGATGTGCTCACGTGATCCGTGTGAGAAACAAGATGGTTACTGACATGTGCAGCTTATGGCAGCAGTAATGATACCGCAGCTAGCAATAGAAGTCCTAAACATCTGAACATAGATAGCCGGATGCACGGTATCATTACAGACCGAGTGCGGATACCTGTGTATGACTTCATCTTTCTATTATATTTGGAATGATCGAAGTAATTGAGGATATCGTAAGAAGTATAATTCGAAGTTTCCAGTTCCATTTCATCAACATAGCACGTATCATGAGTGTGGCGGCTTCACTAATTATTTATGATTATAGTTTAACGTGTGCCGTAAACTTCAATCTATTCAGATTATAACTTTGAAGTTGTGTAACTTGGATAGTTTTTAGACACACATAAAATTGCTTTCTCTATTTTGATCTTACTTACACTCTGTATATCCGTTACCGTATTGATTTTAACATTCTATTTTATATACAGTACCCCATATCCCGTATTCTGTATACAACTGTCATTGAAAATACTAGTTTATAGATCATACTAGTGGAGGGGTTTTTTGCGAACCTACGTATCTACTATGTATATTTACGTTATTTATTATTATCACGACGTTGCAGTTGTACCTGTTTATGGATTTATCATGCAGCATGCATTGAAGACGAATGGAATCGGCATGTAAGGTCACGTTATGCATGACGTCTCTCTGAGATATTCGAACGTTTCAAGAGCTAACACATTTTTCTCAGGAGTGTTTGATGAGGCTAGCGAATAACATCATTCTCGGGAACAGGCGTCATGAGAGACTTCAGGAAGTTTTGCCTAAAACTAACAGAGAATACCTAATCGAGTGCCTCAAACGATCGGACACTTTAGAATGTACAGTAGGAACATGCCTAGGTATAGGTTTGTTTTAGAATAATCACGCGTATTTAGAAGAGGCTCAAACGTCATGCCCTCGACTGTTCTCGAAAGTTGGTTGTGACAAAGCAAGGACGAGAGGCCTCTTGATTTGACGCTGAGGACCCTTCAGTTATAAAAGTGAATGGTGAATGGAAAAAGAAATTGGCTAAACTTATCTCCTTCTTCTGTTTAAACAATTTTATAGAAGCTTTTCAGATTACGTTAATATTTGAAGAGACACTCTCTCACAACACCAGCTAACACTGCGGATAAACACGATACTTGTTTATCACAAACCATGCATACATTTAATTAAAATTAAATGGTCGATAAGATACACGCTTATAATAGTAATATAACTTACGAATATCAAGCTATATACTTTTTAACGTACTCTGCCTTGTACACACGTCATAATCCATACCGCTAATTGACTTAATTTTTTTAGAAGCTGATAGAAGTATCGTGTATTGGTCCTCTAATATGCTTTTGATACGGACAAGCAATTGGTTTTCCTGCCAGCGCAGGTCGGTCATGATTTCGTTGTAGTAATTCTCTATCCAGATGGAAAGGTAGCGATCACGTAAATTGCTCCATTTAGCGTCGAATATATTTGTACCCGAGTATATTTCGGTTATGGCTATTTAAATAGTTTAGTAAAATAACTCAAGTGAGGGCCATTAGAAAACTTTGCACTTATTTGAGCCTTGTTTACCGCCTCTCAGAGTCAATCTAGCTCGTCCCGCTAGAAGAAACGCTTTTCGTTTTTACAGCGGACCATCCATGTCGAAACTGCTATTAGTGAATCATAAATGTCGTTATCATTCCTGTAAAAGTAGAGGGACTTCGTGAAATCATCAACTATACGTTTCCGTGAACTCGCTTCTAGTCCAAAGGCAACTGTGTTCTTTGGCCTTTAAGTGGCTTTGGAACTGCTGCATCGGTCTGACACTTAAATAACATAGAGGTTAGCTTTGCCATGAATGATTCGATCATCTGGCCTTTCCTGTGTCAGCAGGCTCGTGCCACTGGCTACAATCAATGCTGAACTGCTTGGCTCACTTTGTCTTCATGGTGAACGTCACTTTTATAGCAATACAAATATAGGCGCTCATCTGTAGCTGTTTAAAAGTCGAATGTCTACAACAGGGCAACTGTGTTTATCTATACGTCTGAGCTCCGTCTGATGCGAAAGAAGGCACAGTTCAAATCATGCGTCACGTTATCTGGAGCACCTCAGAACGCATCTAGTAGAGCATCATTTACATTCGATATTAATTACGCATTAAGGAAAAGCAAATTGCAGTAGATTACAAGCATCTAGTCAGATTCCTATCTATCCTTATCTACAGTTCTTATCTCTGTCTGATAAATCACTGTAAAGCGTGCATGATCTGAGCAATCTGCGCTACTAACCGGTCGAGGAAATCGTGGCAACTACTTAAGCAATGAATGGCGTAGTGCAAATCGTAGAAACGATCACCATACGTATTACTGTGTGAATCGAAGCCGTGAGGGTGTGAGAGGAACTGAGGATTGCTTGCCAATGAGGTATTTTCGATCCACGGAATACGTCTGAAACGAACAACCAACCTCGGAGGATAATTCATAGAGCAATTGTTCGAAACGTTAAAGTAATTCTTTTCGCCTCTGGCCGAGAATAATTACACGTCAAATTAAAAAGGAGCCAGTAGATTTCGAAGTACTTATGGCCAAGAAGGTAAGGCTTCAGGAATCAACATTTGCTAGGAAGTTACTGCTTAATTATTTTTCCAATGTATTGCTCCGTATCGCTTTCTAGTGAGCTTTTTGATAGTTGTAACTGTCGTATCAGTGGCTAAACATCATATCACAAAGTATGGGGAATATTTCGAACGTGTGCGTAGTTATGAAGTTCCACGACGCTGTGCTAACGAAGACACGACCGTTCTACGAGAGCTTCGGAAACCGATTTGGCCGTTTGACCTTCTTCAAGCATATGAATAAGTTGTGATACTTGTGGAATACTTGCTAGTAAGTTATGTAAGTTAATGAGCAAGAAAACAACAGAACATTTTTATCGAAGTCTGAAAATAGTACCGCATTGAGAAAATACTAGAAAACAAAAGCTATAATCCAATCAAGGAAAAAGACTTAATTTATAGGTATCATACGAATAGTTAGGTAAACAAATGATGTAGGTAATCAAATTCAAGCGAACCTCATCCCAAAACAATACTTCTAAATAAATAATACGTGATGATATAGTTTGATAGAAAAAAAATGGCGTCGTTTTTTAAACTTAAGAATGTCCAATTGTTTTGCTCATTGCCATTCGACGATCGTCAACTCTATGTTCGGAGAAATATGGTGGTTATCAAGTGTACTCGACCTTTGCTGTACAGACATTCGTATCATAGCTGGGTTTCAGTTCGGACTTATTTACTTAAGCTTCAATACTGGGTACTTCGCCAACTAACTGTTCCTGCCAGCATGCGGAGGTAGTAGTTTTCAGATCTTATCCTAATATTTGAAGATCCGTAAGACACTTAAAAAATACTAGTGCTATATATGAGACATACTCTATGCCGGGTATGGCAAAGGCAGCGACGGTAACCGTGTATCAGCAAATGTTCGAGCAAGGGCTTGAGATTAATATTGATGCATTTGCCAAAGGCATTTATACGTTGTGGCCTAACAGCCCTTGCAACAGGTAATTTATTGTTGGCTTAATTAATTAATGTTTTAATTAATTTAATGTTAATGTTTTAGTCTTTATAGGCCGTTGAAGTGGGACTGTGTAGGTCAGAGGATATATCCCCTAGAACTGACTTTGTGCGAAAAAGTCAGTTCTTCCTTCTTCTTCTTCTTCTTCAGACAAAGAAATGTGATTTTGGCTAAGTTAATTGGCTCAAAGGCGACAAATTGCCAGGCATAAAGCTTTGCTTAGCGGTGTGAACTTGATTTTAAATCATCTGAATACTGCTACATACAGATTCAGTATTTGTTCGAAAAATTGAAAGGAAATTGTAACGATGTACGCATTGTCCTCCAAAGTCAATCAAATAGTGATACAACTAAAACCTGTCGAACTATCCATACATCAATATAAAACTTATTCACAGTTCGGCACGATTTGTAGTCACAAACTACGCCTTCTCGGAGAATCAATATAATAATGACGCTGACAGCACTAATGGGCTCAGGAAGATGCCCACACAATGCGTTCAAAGGTTAGATAGGGAAAGGCCTGCGTTTCAACCGGAAAATTATCATCACACAACTTCCATTATGTGCACTTTAAGAATCCCAAACAATTCGTTTATGCACTGACTTGATTTACTCCATCAAAGAAAACTAGCTAAAAAAACAATAAAATGTTTTACGAAGACAATCGTGTTTACAGCTCATCTATTATTAGGCCGCTTTTGTCAATGTGACAGTGCAGTCATTGATAAACGCAGTAGTAACGAAGGATCAAATCCGGGCGTAGACATATTTTGCTTTGTGCTGGAAGCTAGCTGTTTAAAGCATTGCTGAAACATTTAAAATTAAGCTGCCCTTAATAGAAGAGCACTGGATCCGTTCTTATGAATGCTTTTTCTTTAGCTAAATTCGACACGAGTGCTTGGCATACTTTTGAAATAAAAAAAAAATAAAATAATCTAGTCCAGTTATATTGATCACTTTTGTTGGTTTTCGTTTGATCCCTATCTAGAGTTATAATCAAACAAAAATTAAATGCACCACAAGCGTGTATATTGCCATGATTCTACCTAAGTATTCTCTTCTAGGTAAATTCAAAGTAGAGCGGGAATCGCCCATTTCTCGCATAGGTTCACCTAATCTCGCGCATAAATAAACGACAAAGATGTGTTGAATCCGCAGAGTTGTCTAACAATGTAGGCTTGGAGTCGTTTTACATGATGCATTTCAAAAGCCGGTAAAATAGCCCGTTTAAGACAGATCGACTCTCACTGTCGTTAGTGGCACCTTGAAGAACTGAGTTCGTGGACTTCAATTCTTGTCGGACAGCTCTCGATTTATCAAAATGATATTTGATTTAATAGATGTCTATGCATAAAGTAACACGTACGGCGACGACAAGCAGTAATCTATTGTTCTCGATTGGTGACCCCCCAAACTCTTAATAACTTCATCTTGCCGATACATCTAGTTGATTAAAGGTTCCTGGCGTTTGCTCGAGATTCGAGGATTGCAACTAGTCGATAGAATGATCTACATTATTATCTATGCTTGAGATTTTAATAGATGATGCTTTTATTAGGCTTATTGTTTAACAGTTCTCTCGAATGCGGCACAGTCACTCCTCGAAGATCATGCAAAGATGGTCACAATAGGGCACAACGCCAAAAACCAAGAACCAAACTTACCTCTCTCCGTATGTTAAGACGCCTACTACTTAACTGTAAAGTCAAGAGAACCTAGTCGATCGCTAAAACGGAAAGTCGACCGTTACATTTATTAATTTCTTTGTGCAAGACCTGTAGTGACAAGTAACTCCGGCGGCAGGCAATACAGGCTCCTGTATATGCTTGCATACCGCACTCCATGATAATTCATCAAGTGCCAGCTATCCATTACTCCGACGGCAGATCTTGATTTAACTTATTTTATGTCGGGCTCGTATATAACAGTGAGACGTACCTTAAAGTTCATTGCAAGAACGTCCAACTGCAACTTCAGCTTTAGAAATCGGTATGTTGCTACCATCCGTCCAGATGCTCACACAGGTAGTACTATCTCTAGGACAGCAAAGAAGTGCGGTGCGTTGTCTCAGCGATAAACTGAAATGACTATTGTGCTATAGTTACGGTGGCTTCATTGAAGCCCCTGTAGATTTACATAGGTGCTCGCAAAAACAGAAGCTGTCATCGGACCCAGTCTCTAGATTTGAATTCTTTAAAATTCAGTCTGTAATTTTTATAGGCCAAAAAAAGATGCCTTGTCACTGGAACTGAATCTCACTTGGATTTGCGTGCTCGAAGCTTTAATATGACCTATTAAAAATACTGTGTACCGAAAAAGACCAACTCCACGGTGGTTATAATCAATATGCTGCAGTTTCGAATGGGTGACAGATGAATGCCTCATTCGCTGTGGATCAGATTCAAACACGTGCAGATGCCCTCCCTTCGGCCCCTGGTGCAAAAGAGTAGCGCTAGCTTTCTGACCTCGTGCTATAGTTTGAAAGCAATTCGCCCCCTAGCTATTTGATCTGTATTTCATGTACACACTTGAGCAGCGTCGATGGTCTTCATAATTTCTTCAAGTGTGTTTTTGAAGGTTTTTTCATGGTGGCCTTAATTCAACTACCATATTGTGGCGTGTATACTAGATAAACCAATAGATACAAATATGTTTCAACCGCGTAAGGCTGCACTGATTGTGGCCTTGTTACCATTATTCGTGCTTGTGTTTTTGCTGCCTCTGGTTTTTGGAAACAAGCTCGTTTTTCAGGACTGCTCTTGGTGTTCTCATTGTATGATGCCCTTGATTTCAAATAGGTCCAGCGAGGTAAGAGCTTTTGCCGTCTATGCTTTGAACCTGAGGACCATATTGCTGTATGAGTCTCATTTAAGAGAACGACATGCTTCGATCTGTGGCTGACTACTGAAATACAAGTACTTATGAAATGAAATACTTAAGGTCGAAAATAGTTGTAACAAACATTTCATTGGCTACCTTGGAAACCGTATTGCTTGATACAGCTTCGCTAGAAGGCCGGTCAACACGAATAAAGGCATTTGTAAAAAGTCATAATATTCAGCTAGAGCTCTTCAAAATTTTTTGTTCATCTTTGTATGATCTAGTCGAAACGATAATTTGTAAGATTAGTCAACATATGTTTGAAATGGGTTATAGGAATAAGCTCGTTGAAAAGCAGTGGTTTGCTATCGTAGTATGTGGCAGACTAAAAAAAAAAAAGACTATTTTAATTTAAATATGTCATGCTTTTTGTTAGTGCCGTTATTTTAACTGGGAAAAAAAGCTGTCGACTATTCGCTTATAATATTATGCGTTATGAAGGAAATAAGAGGATTCATAACCGGCCTAACTATTCGACTTTAGGCCTATAGAATAAATAAATCTAATAAAGGGGTACGTTTTGGGGGCACTATGTCTGAGAGAAAAATACTTTGTGCTTTACGGATAATTTACCTTGACGATCTGAACATATTTACACACCCTTTGCAATGTAGTAGAAACACTTAAATATCATGACGGTTGACTTTTTTTTTTTATCGATGTTACTTAAACATCTACTTCCTTATAAAGTTATAAAGAGCTTTGAAGGGTATCCATATTTATGGTTGACCAATATGATTTCCAATACAATAAGTAATAGCTAAATTATAGATCTGGTACGTTCAAATGTTTTGGATCAAGGCTCGTTAATCGAGACGATATCATTTGGAAACCAATAGTAGAACGCATACATTTAACGGTCTAAGGCCAAAGACTCTGTATAGCTATAACTTGAAAACTCCAATAATCAAATTGTACGTTACATATCATAAAGTAAATATTACATATAGAAGAACCGTTAAAGACCTTTCGTTTTAATCTATGGTTCGACCTTTTGCGGCCGATCGTCTATATGGACAGCGTTAGCATGCTCCGAGTCTGATAGTTTTAACACCTTTGAATTTCTTGCCTGTCTTTACCGCACCAGTCCATAGCAGGTGCGTTCCGAGTACTTTCTTCTTTAAAAAAGAATCAACTTTGCTATTGGGTGGTGTTATTACAAGCGACCCGGTATAGATAGCCTGTATGCTTCAACGATATATACATAACAATCATTCTGAAGTCTTTGCATTTAATATGATTGTAATCACTTACATAAAAAAAATGTTAGGTTTTAAGTTATATACGGACAAAATAATGAATTTCGAGACACTGATCAAGATGCGTCCTTCACAAAAATTGTACAAAAATCTGTGAATTCTCAAATTATACTATTTCATATTTCCTATATATGTATTTTTTTTTCGATATATTGGAATTATTTGCACAGGTAAAGATGTCGTTTTATTTTGTAAGAGATAAGATGGCTGGATATGTCTGCATTTCTGTCTAATTGGAGTTTGCACTATATAAAAAATCTCATGACCGGTTTCGGAACACACAAGGAACCGATTTCGCAGACACGCACATATTTCTATGTGGGGGTCTTGCTTGCTATGAACAGCAAATAGCTGCATTACTTTTTACGCTGTTGGCTTATGCTTTACTAGTATCTAGAATGAATCGTATCGTACACCTGAACTTGGAATGGCTTTTCTAACTTTCAATTTTGTCAATAAAAAGATAAGAGAACTTAGGGCAAGTTTGCAATTGCCATCGTAACGACCAGCAGTTGCTGTTTTCTGTACTGGTTATCTTATCGCAGCCCCCGCGCTATCTGGCTCTACAAGCTCCTATCTGGGGCATTACCTAACCGTATACTACTCGACTTCAACTTCCTGGGCACCCATCCGGCTCACTACCGGAACAATAGAAATTGTCACGTTGCTCGTACTTATTTATGACTTTGTTGACATTTGACAAATGTTTCCTATATTTTTTGAGACACGGATATTTTTCAATAAGGTTTAGTAACCAGACGCCATTTTAGTACTTTAAACTTGCCATAATTGTTCCAAGCTGCCACACCAGAAGACTTTTCAGCAAAACAAAAGTGGTCAAACGACGAAAAAACTGAATATCATATTTGGTAACAGAGCTATTTTATTGAACTAAATGAAGTCTTTAACATAGGCACCTAAATCTCACAAAGATCATCAGCATTAATTGGATGTCCCAATGCTTCATGAACTGGATTCAGTAAATTCATCTAAATTTTATATATTGATTACTACGAAGTACTGTGCTCTGAAGATGTTTGCTTATGGTTCGGCCCGATATTCAGCGATTCCTTGAATCCTTTTCGGAAACTGACCTCCTATTGCTTCTTGCAACTATCCGAGCTTTGTTGGGTCTGCAGATAATGAACAGGAACTAGGCATACAACAAGAACCTTGTAGCCAAGTAGGAACTGATAGCCAAGGAGGATGTGCTAGTTAAGTAGGACTCTGTGGCAGAGACGAATTTTTAAAATTAAGAGTGAACTAGGCGCCTGAGGGGTTTTACTAGCCATGAAAAGCCATAAGGCCAACGACGGCCTGGAAACCAGGAAGGTTCTAGCAATCAAAAGAGTCCTAAGACCGAATGGAACTTGAAGGCCAAGGAAGAATACGAGAAAGGTTTGTCCTGCGGTTAGAGAACTTGAGGCGCCTTTTCTGACATAAAAAATATTATGAGGTATGTTTTATGCTTATAAACGCATAAGATTTCGCATAAGACAGACGAAAGGTTTCTCGAATCACGTAAGTTCTGACTCTTCGGCCTTTGAAGTTTTTTCTTCGTGTTATAATCCTGAAGAATAATTTTAGATACGATTTCCGTCAGAAACGACAAGTTTTTCTAGTGTTATTTCCGATTAACACGTTCGACATTTTATTCAATTTATTTTCGCCTGTACTTGGTTATAGACGATAACCTTTTCAAGTTTTAATTGGACAAATTCGTAAGTTTTGACCGCAATAATTGTATTTCCTCGGCCAGCATATATCAGAACTCTCTAGTAGAACCTATACAGGCATATATGTAAAAAAAGTATGCTCCTATTACGCCCTTAGTAAAAAATAGAAATAACTAGCGCCAGAATCAAGAACTGTAGGCATGTTATGGGAGAACGATAAACTTATCATCTGGACAGCGCTCAAAGTTACTGGATGAGGCTTGATCTGTAATATCAACATGGTTCTACCAAGGAACCGTTCATGTCCGTCTCGTCTTTGCCCCTCCGATTGCAAAAATGCCCGATTGAAGTACCAGAAGAAGCCATATACTGGGAGACCTTGAATATCGATTGTGAAACAACGAAGCAGATAGGGGTTTACCCTAAAAATAGGATTTTATGCACCATGACAGACTCGACACTGACCAAACTTGCGGCTTGCTCATCCTTTCCCAAAGGAGATTTAGTTTAATGGTTTTTAAAGTGGTCCTATTCGACTTCAAAGAAGCCGTGCCCGACGAAGTCGGATCTAAGTTGTTTACTGTTAATTTCAAGTTTACACGTACTAAGCAGATAGCAACAAAAGCATGAACAAACTGCGACAAGCAACTGATGACACTTTACGGTAATGTCAACTAAATGATTGGACAGGTCTTGAAGTTCGCATTGTAGCATGGAGCATAACCTCACCAGAATGCGGATTAAACGGTGTCAGTGCTTTGATGATGGAATCAATCACTTACCAAACTCAATAGAGAAGTGTGACAGCGAGTTTGGATTTTTTGCTATTGGAATGGAGTGCGCCAGGTCTAAGATTCTGTTCTGTAAATTAGCATTATAATCTTCAGTAATTTGAATTGTAAAATGTATCACAATCGTTAGATATTTTAATTCAGGGAATATATATATATATATATATATATATATATATATATATATATATATATAGATTGCAGTGTCCATAGAATCACATGATAATATCTTAAAAACAATTGTACGGTTTGTATCGTTCGGTATCTCCTTGTAGTCATATTTCGGCGTCTGTGTTATTGCACTCTAAGATTGGTAGAGATCAGTTTGAGGCAAATGGATTTTTCTATTTGACGCATTAGCATCTGTATTTGGGAAAATACTTTCATAAGTGTAGATGATATGAGATCTCGTTATTTACTATACGGAAACGCCTCTTGCCTATGCATCAATCTTTACCCATTTTTTCGCATATCCATCTTTTCGACGCGCTTTTAAGGACGCGCTTTCGTACATCAATAGGTGCAAAAGTTTTTCAACGTCTTACATCCAATGACGTATAGAGATTACGAGTTACGCCTCATATTACAGATTCACAAATACTAGCACAAGGGGCAGACAGAAGATGGTATTGCATGCCTGTTTGTCCTTTTTCTACCTTTTGCGTCGTTAGGCCTCTTGTAAAGCATTGTGCTCTGCAAACCGTGCCAAATGAACACTGGATTGTCGTATATAAATGTAATCAACATTATATATATTAAAAGCAATGCATATATCTGTAAAAATATATATATATGGAAAGTTTTCTTCACGCATTTTGAAGTCACTTGAGAGGCATTATTGTGAGATTTTCTCTTTCTTTTTGTTTTGTGTTAATATGTGGGCTACTGTTTTATAGGATTGTATACAACACGTTTTAACACCTTGTATATGCACATTAATGTATATATACACACGTAATTTCACATTTACTTAGGTCGTAGCGAATTAATCAACCCAGAAACTTGTTAGAGACTCTGCGTTGGAGATTTGCTAGCATAGCTACTTCAAATCTATCCTGGAATAGAAGCAAAGTTTATATCTTATTGCAAATAAATCTAGTAACTAGTACTACTAACCCGCCTCAGTTTAAGGTGAAGGTTTCTACTTATCTAGTCTTATAGTATTAAAAGCTGGAGCAGAAGCGGATCCGAATGAAGTGAAGTGTGTACGCTTAAGCTTCGCTGCCTGTTATATAGATGGTGTATTTTTGAGGCTATGTATGAGGTTATTTAGTATATTATTCATGACCCACATACATGTGTATATATATATGAGCAAAATGGTAAAGGCAAGACAGACAAAAACAGAATAAGTGTAGGACCTAATTCAGGCAAGTGGCCACCTGGCCAATTGGGGGCTTTGTTCTAAAATGTACTAGGTATAGCCATGGAGTATACGGTCCCGGGTCTATACGATGCTGGGCTCACGGGAAAAGGAGTGCTAACGGCGAATTGGAAATCGCCAAAAATCAGATGTATGTAAATACTCGCAACCGGTGGCGCTCTCTATTGGCTATTTTTTCAGACTCGAGCAGAAACTGCTCCAGGGGGCGCTGCACCCATCTCCGCGCAGGCTTCCCACTCCATATCGTCCGTCTGCCTCTGCTTGAGTCGGTCGTAGCCCTAGAGTACAAGGCCGTACTAACAGCGCTATTTGAGAGCAGCTGCATCAACTGCGGCACGGTTGCGGTTGATGTTGGGGGTTACCGCTGTTCTTGCCATAATGGTGATCTGAAGAAAGCAACCGATCTGATTTGGACATCTGGTTACAGTGATTCCCAGGATTCAGTGTTAAGTAGTGTCGGCAAGGGTGTGCTCATTATTATTGTGTGAGGCGTGTAGAAACTCTCCACCAAGAGCCGCGGAATGAAGCTCGGCCACGGTGGAACTTACGATGGACCTGGATTTATATCCGGCCAGGGTTATAGCGCCACGGAACATTTAGCCAACGGTGAGTGTACTTGATTGCCACTACGGCCGCTAACAGTATTGGCAGTACGTAACACTTAACATAGACACACATAAGCCACCCACAAGTCGGTCAGTTTAGATACATCTTCACCGCGACAACCGTTAACAAATTGCTGCGAGTGTGTTCTTACCTCTGTGTTATTTCTATATACGTAGATTTTGTGAATAGTTTAGAAGAAGGTTCCGGTGACGACTGCTGACTCAGTTACCATGCACTTTAATTGTCAGTCGCAAGTGAACCTTAATTGCGCTTATCAATGCTAAACATGGTACAGAATAATAGGTTATCATGTTTATTGTTCTGTGACATGTGGGTGAGGTGTGGGCCAGGAGCCTTTGCCATGCGATGTACCCTTGAGGATGAGTCAAAGACTATCTACCGTTTTAATACATAAGCATATGTATGTGCAAATAGGATGCATCGGGGTATTTGCATCCAGCGACAACACTCTTTTATGAAAACGAGACCAACAGGCTTTACGAGTCTTTCTCGTTTTACTGACTCCATTTACGAGCGACAGCCCTTCTAACGTTTAGGCAATGGGAAAGGTGATCCAAGCTCTGCGATGTAAATACATTACATTGCATATCAGTAGCCAATCCATAGTTCCACCAGTTCCCTAATTAGTTCCTACAGACCTGGTAGGTGACTGGCTACCTATAGTAAACCGGAAGCTGCAAATTACATCCTTAGATTATTTATTTATAAATTAAATATAGAGGATTCCTTTATTAAATAGTGCAGTTGAGCAGATTCAATTCTGATAAACTATGTATCTGTTTGTGCGCATCATTACCACTTATATCAAGTCAAAATGTTATGTAATTCAAATGTAATTATATAACTGTATTAAAAATTAGTTAACGTATCAAACGATGGACTGTACGATTAAAAACGCTTTGAGAGGTCTGATATCCCTGAACGGTCTTTAAAGGGACAACTGTGTGATTCGAACTTACATCGGCGGTCAGGGGCACTCGGAAGATGGGTCATGTATTGAGGAGATGTTAATGTGGGATGCTCGGAAGAAGTATGCGCTAGAAGAAACCTATGCGCTAGCTACTTCTAGCTCTTGCATATCTACTCATCTCTCTCCTCTAGCCGTCGTCCTGGGACAGGAAGTTCGACATTACTGGGACATATTTCCCTGAGTCATCATCATTTTTATGATGAGTGAGCTTCTGACTACCTGCTTTGCAGTCTTACTAACCTGCTTGTGCATCTCAGTATCAAATCGTATTTTCAAATCCTTACTCGAGCAGACAGAAGGATAGTTTAGACAGAAGTCCCCTCTACAAAAACCTGTCGTCACCTTTGGTCTACTTGACAGACACAGGTGTTACCGTATTTCTAAGTGGCCATCTAACGATACATCGTACCCTCTTTTTTGAAAGCTGCTGATCTTTCCATGCAGGTAAGAAAAGGGTTTCATTCGGCTTTCGTTCAGCTAGAATGGTTCAACCGAGCGACAGGTGTTGACTGAGAGACCATTGCTTTTCAGTGCTATACACGATATGGCCCAACAACTCAAAGGCAAAATAATTATGCTGCCATTTTTGGCTGTAGCAGCAGGTGACCTGTTCTAATTTCTCAAAAGCTTTATCTCATCTCAGTTGAGAGTCTATAATGAAAAAAACAGAGAGAAAAACATGGGTCTAAAATGACAGAGGTAACTCCTTCAAGCTTCGAAATCCTAAAGTGCTCTACAACGCACGCAAGGTCTTCCAATTACAGACTTCCCGGGGCATCGTTCTACAAGGCTTTGTTGTATCGTGCAACTAGCCCCACTTTATTATTAGAGGGCTCTAAGGCAGCATTTGAGGCTTCAGAGATCGCCAAAGTCACACGCGTTCTAGTGTCTCAGAGACGTGGCGTTTCCAGATGTTATTCCTATGAACGCTTACGGGTACTGGGGATAGTGACGAATCATCACGTTGTTCGTCACAGTCAAGACTTATTCGAATGCAAGTGAAACTTTATTCACAGATGGCTTAAGCCTGTTTTGGGGTGTAGAGATTAATTTTATATTCCTGGGAAGAGAGTAGAGTTGAATCTGGTGGGGTATGAAGGTGCGTCTGCATCAGGTAAAGACCAAGCAACGTCTAGTCCTCTCTATAGAGTCTAGTGATAACTAGCCAGTTGACTAAGAATCTCTGCTTATGTAAATTCGCTTAATAGTATGTTAACCGGCGCAGTTTGCCTTAAAGTAAAGAAAGGTCTCGTCCGTTCGCCAACCTACATGGAACTGATACAGTTGCAGTACACAGTTTCGCGTGTCTATGTTATGTCCATTACTGAGAACGATTCGCTGAATAATGTGAAACGATAATAACCCTTCTGTTCGGTACGAGTAGAATTGTGCTATATTGCTCTCCTTATGATAGATATCGACATATTTTAGGTAGAGAGGCTTATTATTTATTATCGGCGATGATAAAGATGTCGAGCCAAACATATAATGAAAACGCACAAACCTTCTAGAAGGCTTGACAATCCTGTAAAAGTCGCGTCTTGGTATCAATTTTTGAGAGAAATCTCAAAGCAAAGAATATGCAGCAGATTTAGCCTTTTCAGCTCAATAAAGTAGGCTTAGGCCTCGATTTTTGGCAGCGGGCTTCAATATTCTGCCAGTTGACGGTTAGGTATCACAGACAAATATCACTGGCATTGGAATGAGAGAAGTTTTTGGGTAGATGGAAATAAATCTGCAAGATGGATAATAGAAATAAAGCCCAGATACTTTGTGCAATTTAGATGCATGCCCTCACAGTATATATTCAGGAAAAATAAGAGAGAGCTGATAAAAAATATAGCCATACGAATAAACGACTAGCTGTTATTATCACAGAAAGACTTTTGTATGCTTCATAATTACCTGTCTATTGGTTGTAAATACCTAATAATTGAAACCGCCGATGCGATAGACGGGTCTCAATCACCCGTTGAATAAGGTATATTGTTTTTTCTTGCGGCAGCCGTAATTTAGTGAACCTTGTGGTTAAAGGGTTCTAAGTTCCGGTGCCTTTGGCATAAATCTGTTAACTATTATATGCATGGATCGCTTTCGAAACGAACTTTCTTTGGAATGTATATGATTGTGTCTAAGTATAGCTTCGACAGGAAGAGTGAGGAACTGTGTATACATTCTGCTCATTTCTTAAATGCTCGTTTTAGTACATAGTATATATACAAATAGTAGTAGTAGTTGTAGTAGTAGCAATAATTTTTTAACCAAGGATTTCAATTTGTCATGTACAATTTTCAAGCTTCAAGTAAGGAGCCTAGAGGCCTTTGCATAAGTGTAATACTATTTATTCAGTTAGTATCACCAACGTGGCAATTATAATAAAGAAATGTTGAAACAAGTTTCAATTCCGAAAGGTAACTATCTGACATTTCTTCGATTCCATCGAATATTTTGTCGGAATTCGAGAAACAGCTAATTATTAGATGGATAACCTATTAACCTCGCACGAACTACTCGAAATAGCTTCAGTTAATACGGATTTAACACCGACAATACGACACATTTTATCTTAGAGGTTGCATCTTAGAGTAACCTCGCTATCGGTTTTACAGAATAGAATTAAGGCTGTGAGATCAACTGATACAGTACATTTGTCATTTGGCATTGTTACGCGGGCCTATTTGAGCACGACCGTTGAAAATCATTCGGTTAGTCTACAGAACTTCGTCGCTTTACATTTCTCTCGCTATAGCAGGTTTCGTATGAAAGCGCGGCATTTTCAAAAGCATCTATTTCAAGCGCTTATGGCTATCTGACCGTAACATGGGTAAAACATTGGCTAACCTACGAATTTTACTCAGATACTGACTAGTCAATGAAATGTTTTGTTTCTGCCCTTCATCACTGAAGTCTATTTCAGCGTTGCACTGGTCCTATTAATATTTCGATGAGCGTAAAGGTAGCAAGTAAAGAAAGAGAGCCTTAGTTCAATTAGTTAATTGTAGGTCTCGAGCATTAATGCAGTTTTTTTTTAGTAATAGAGTTCTAAACCTAACAAATTGAGCTTGATGAAGTGAAATCTACTATTTGGTTAGCAGTTATTTTTAATCACAAACTCGGAAGGACATTAAAGGAGCAAGCAGACTCTTTGCGTCATCAGCTTACTTAGTATTTCTAAATGCACAATTATTTCTTCAAGTAATCTCTGTCAAGGCTTTTTTTTTTCTCTAGATTTCAACAGTAATTTTCAAAAGTAGAATGATTATTGGAGCCTTGTAGTCTTACTAGGAAACATGCCTCATCTACTAAACTGTATCACCCCCACAAAGGAAATGTATACATTTCATCAGTTCTAATAGCGGTACCGATTGCGAACTGTGAGTTTCATTTCGGTAGAACAGCTCCCATATACAAACAGGCTGGCGACGAGTTCTTCTGGTATGTTTTATCAAACCTATTGGATACGTCATGTGTTAAAAGTAAACTACTCGAGTTGTAAATGGATCATTACTGAGACAGCATTGACTTGAGGATCAGGGAATTTTGCAGGTAGCCTGCCAGCTACAATGGCGTAAGAGCATATTCATTTAGCTACGAAGGCCAGCTAGTAATATCGGGACTGGTACAAACGTCCGGTATAGTCGACTGGTTAATCTGTAAGCTATGACTGGTTCAGGAACGTGCCTGGAGGGGCCACCACCTCCCTGTTCCTTGCATTCATTTGCTATATGGTTGCTTTTCTAAGGAACGATCGCTGCTATGTGATGCTTTATACGTGCTTTCTACGCGACAGCTTCCTGCCAGCTCTTCAATGACTCTATGCCTAAATACGATTACCTGAAAGGAAAACTACAAGCAGTAACCAAAAGCAGGAGAAATAGTTTCTGAGCGAACCTCAGGAGGACTGAACTGCCTCTCCGACCTGGATAGTAAAAGTTCGCTCCTGGCGTCACGTAGCTTTCTCCATAGAAAACTGTTTATAGGCCCAATTGATTACTCAAGGACAACCAAACCTATCCAACAAGTCGGCCCATTTTGCCCTATGCGAGTCCTCAGATTATGTATATAGTAGAAGTTAGGGTATCTCGATATGGTCAGATAGCAGAGAATCTTGGATTCTCAATTGATTTCAATAGATATGCAGACCTAGTAAAAATCGATGGTTGTGCTTAGTGGGAATGTGTATGAAGAAAATAACTTTTCAACAAAAATAGTGATCATTTATTTTTCGAGTCAACGACCTTAAAACCTGTGATTCAAAATTGAGCTTTTTCTAGTTACATAGTTAACTCTGATAACGCAGAATCGATTGTACTACGTGTTTACATGGTATATCTGCGTAGGAAATTTGCCCCACGAGGAAAGTCTGAAGTTCAGTATTAAGACAAAAATTGAACCGTTTATTGGTCTCTATATATGCATAGCTCACCTAACGTAGATATCGTTGAGAGTTTGTTTGACCGAATGCGTGTATAATACATGTACCTGTTAATTTTTGAGATCGAATTGTGTCTTAAACATGTTTTAATGGCTTTTAGAAGACTAAAACACTTACAGACCATTTCTATTTCATCTAAAATATAAGGCGTTGTTGAACACGCTGACTATTATTCTCCAAGAGCCATCAGAAACTTCATTAGGAACCGGGTTCTTGGTACCGATTGACCTACTCGACAAGGGTTACAAATTTACCAAATACCATTGTTAGTCGTGCATTTTAAAAAGAATGGAACAAAGAGCGCTCGTACTTGATTTGTCCTTTCTTTGAATTCACTAGATCATATTTTTTTAATATAAATGTAGAGTTTTTCTAGAAGAAAACAAATGAAACATGCAATCGTTACCATTTTAGAGAAAAACTGTGTTTCATTACTTTTATTTAGTATGTCGTCTGCGGCGGCATATATATATCTCCGTTTCTGTCGTCGTAAAGGTATATTATTTATACCAGAAAAGTACTAGAAAAGCATTCTCCTAAAATCAGCAGCAATTGAAAAAAACACGAACTAAACCTACGGATTGTACACATTTGTTATCTTTCTAAACTGGCAAAAAAGAAACCAACAGTCCCAGCTTAAAAATAACGCGTCGTATACTGGAGAACTGGCAAACCGTCGAAATAAAGGGCTCGCTAGAGATAGTATTACTGCTTCATGTAAATTTGTGCATATATTCGTACAGGCACTGATACGCTGGATTTATTATTTATGTGACGTATATCCTATTGGAAGGACACTACGCTCTCATTATAAAGTCAATTTCCTTAGCCCTATTTTGCAAATGGATTGGAAGTGAAATTGTCTCATGATAGATTATGGAGAAAAAAATTATTTACGTATAACGAGGTAATTGAACGTTGTCGATAGTTCAGTCGAATATGGTGGCCGTCGCATTGCAGCACGATCGAGTACTGAGCCTTAATGCTGCACGTATCTTGTGTATTTGTTCACATCAGCTTTTCCCTTAACCAGATTTTAGGAACGTGTTTCTTTAGCAATTCATAGCTGTAGACAGACACCAACATGGCTCACACGCACAGTTCAGAACAGAGTCTAAATAGCTCTCCCTCTACACCGAGGACGTATCGTAAGAGCTTGGTCGTTTTTCTCACAATGGAGATTGACAAATAAAATGACCCGTCTCGACATCGACCTATCCTCCGATCTCCCATAAGGCGACCCCAGCCGGCACCCATGCCACTTCACCCCGAATGGCCCCAATGTGTTTGCCGCATTTGTGTGGGTTTCACGATCGGAGTGACGGAAACCTGTGGCCACATCAGCGGGTCTTTAGAGCCTACTGCAACCCCACTGCTGCTTGCCTGGTCCCTTCTGTCCCCTGCTCTCGTTATTTAGATTGTCTACCGCCCAATTTCCAGCTCCCTTACACTTGTCAGCGTTGTCCCCACTATTTGTTCGTGATTCCGTTGTAGCAGTGGCAATTCGCCAAATAGATCACACAGAGACAACGAACGAACACGGTTATATAAGTTGTTACTCGCGGATACTCAACGATTGAGGATTGGCATTCCGTTTAAGGAATCATTTGCTAGGCTTTAGTATAAAACCGAGTGAGGTCATCCGGGGGCCCAAATAATGTACTGTTACTTAGTACAGATAACAACCGGAATCACTGCCGAATTGTCTTACTATATGGTCTTTAGGAGCCTTGAGAGCAGAGGAAGAATCAAGATGCTCGAGTTGCTATTCATGAGGACACCCTATCAATATAACTCATACACTTGATAAATTTTCATATATATTTACGATTGCCCAAAGGGGCTAACCATTAAGTGTATATATTCCTAGATTATGAATATTCTACATGACAGCACTTGGTGATCGGAACGTGCCAGCAAAACTTTATACATCGTTCAATTTTCTTTTTATCGATCTTGATGTAACGATGGGACAACACTATTAACCGTAATATAGTAAAATTAATTCATTTTTTCTAAACTAAAAAAATATTGGAAATATAACTCCCAAACGTCATGCTGATGATTCGGGCGAACAAATTGAAGAGCCTTGTTTTGGTGATATATGAGATTTCCACAGGCCCAATGTTCTTTCTCAATCATCCTGTTGTGTCCTGGTATCGGGAATTGTTATTAATTCCTCCATCGAATGGAAGTCTTGCTCGGTCGACCATTCGCTTTCGTTGTTTTCTTTGTCCACATGTCCAGACACACATCGACGGAGAGGTACGACGGTTAGACGGTTCATCAAAACTTTGGAGGTAGTAGTGACAAAGACTTAAACAAAATAAGAAATGCCTGTCAAGAACACCCACAACGATGAGCCATTTTAGATTTAATGGTGCCTTCACTAAACGCCAGATAGAAGTAACAGGAAACTAGTTAAATGGCTCGGCTACACATCTATCTTTCGTAATTTGTACATTTTTTGCACGCATTTTTGATTATGTAATGCAAGCTGGCTGTGTTATGAAATGGTGGAATAGTAAAAATGTTTGCCTTTTATATTTGAATATAAATTCAGACAAAATCTCAGGATGATTCTTGAGTAGTAGCTTTATTATAGTGCAAATACACTTTGATGCTTTTTAAGCGGTCCCTTGCGCTACGAGTTGCTGTGAGGAACGCAGACGTCCTCAATGCCTTCTTAATGGCCACCGTCTAAGTGCTGTCTGACAAGATCCACACTACAAGTGCCCCTCTGGAAATCTGCTTCGGGGTAGTATGTGCGTTTTCTATATGCGCATCTATATTTTTTCTGCCTCCAATGACCGCCCTTGGTGCCATAAAAAGCTAAATATTGTTAACTTCGAAAACGGATTACATACATTTTTTGCGTTTACTTCCGGTAACAGGCCAAAAGATACCGCGAAAATCACCTAGTGGTTGGACCACCGCCCTCTCGTCAACTGATGGTATCTAGTATATTTGTTTAGAGGGCAGAGGATGAAATATGCCGTTGACAGTGCTACTGACGTTATTTAGTAATATTATATAGAAATTCAATTTAGATGATGGATAGGCCGGTAGGCCCCTGTAGGACTAGGTTTAGTAGAGAAGATTCTACATCCGCAGAATGGACGAAATTTCCGCAAGGTTTACAATAAAGGTAGGCCGTGTCACAAAGAACAACTCTATGCGCCTAAAGGACAATAAGAAAGTGTTGTTGAACTTCAACTACCAAACCCCGTGAAACAATCCCTTTTGACTTTTCTACGACTGAAGTATAGTAGGCGCGACGGTTTGAAAGACGTGGACTTTTGAGAGGTACTGGTTTGTTTGGAGGTAAGAAAGATAGTGGTCTCGTAAACGTAGCCGGCGATCCACCTACCAGCTTAATGTATCAACCTCTGGCCGATGAGCCAAAGGCAGAAAAGAATACAAATGTTTAACGGCTAAACTGAATGCCTGGAGAAAGAACTTCGCTATTCTCGACGGATCTAATTAGTGTTGCTCAACGTCTTTGTCGACAACCACCTCTGTTGTTTAATCATTTTTCATGACACTAAATTTAATTTAATCTGATTTCTATAACTACGTAGTGGATTACCAACGGAACTTTTTCTGGTTTCAAATCAATAAATAATCTAATTAGATATAATAGGCTATCTAGTAACGTGCCGAAATGGCCTTACCGAATCGCTAAAGGCCCGTCTATCCGATATAGCATTATCCTAAATGATTTCTTCAGATGACCTTAGGGCGTTTGAGCTTAGAAGGCGCCGCTCATCAACAAGGCCATGCTCAAGCCAAAACTTCGTCTGCTTCAATGCAACCGTATATTTATTTCCAATCAAGTAGATTTTTCAAGAGTGGGCTTTGGCCATAGAAGCCTTCGGACAGCGAATAACAAGCGTCCAACGGGAATAATCGATGTTCCAATAGCGGCTTTCGTTACCAAGCGGCACTTGAATAGCAATGATATAAGAATGGAAGCGCGCTACTTAAATACTGTACGTTGGTGCGTAACCCTATAATCAAATTAAGCACTGCCTTGCAAGCAAAAGCTGCTTGTCCTTTCGAATTGTTGGAGGAACCTAATACTAGTATTATAAGTACGCTCTAATTGGCATTCCCATATGTAGACATGTATAACGATACGCATGGTTGGTAGCTCCATATCTTGCTCGTAAGCGTATATGGAGATTCATGCTACTTAGAGAGACATTACTATAATATGGTTATAGTATAGCGAGGCGCAATGGCGAGCATCTAGTTTGGTGAAACATTAATTGAAAAATAATTTCACAACTCTCATTTTTCGTATCTAATGTTACGTACTTGAGACTGAACCTGAGTTGTAGAGTTTTCTAAAGCTCAGGATCGACAGTCGTTCCTGGGCATAATTCAGTTGAACCATTGTTCCTTCACGAAGTTTGGTACAGTACGAGTTTCTTTTGCCAGTTTCATCTTCCTTGTAGCAAACACCGCTAAATTAAACTCTCCTTTGTTACATCGTGGCCCTTCCGAATGAAGTTCTAAGTCTCCGCTTGTATTTTTACCCTAAATTCTAAAAGTCTCAAGTTTATTTTTTGCCCTTTTCACTTGAAATTGTCTATAGTATTTGAATATATAGCTACTACAACACTAAACAGCGTCGCAGCGTAACTTAATTTGTTATCGTTAGCTAAACTCTGTTTAGAGGTGAATCTTGTTTCGATGTTTTTGGGCGATACTATAACATTATATGATTTTTCTCTGTTTTGAGAAAATCTTTTTTTTTGGGTAAAAGAAATCGACAATGGAGAATGATTCGTCTGTTTATTTCTGTCATTTCACTAGCTATAAACATAACTATGTATTCGTATTGCTTATTCAATCAAACAATTTTCTATTTTTATTTCAAAGATCATTTTAAATAAAGGTATATTATCTAGCTCAATAAGCTATAACGACGTTAACGAAATAGATAGAATGAAAATTTTGTTCACTCACTGCTGTAGTGTTTAGGTAGATTTTCGCCTATAATAAAACCCTTACTAGAAAATTTACTATAGTAAACATACCTCGTCAAGTATTTTTACAATACTAAGATATTTTACGATAATATAGTACCAGACAGTGTAATCGAGCTCGCGCAGGTTCTATTGTGTTAGTTATAATACAACGGAGTCTCACTTTGATGCGCTCAACAGCATTTTGGCTAACTGAACGCTGTGCTGTCCTGGCTAGGACCTTCGAATAATACATTGCAGCAACACATTATCTAATCGAGTTAGTGCAGGTCACACGATTCAAGGTCATTTAAGGACAACCTCAGCCGTATTCGAACGTTATGTTGCTATCCGTCACGTTAGAGCTATTTAGATGTTTTTCTATTCACGCATTGCCAGTTCACCTTCTACTCGTTACGCAGCTGCCCCACCTATTGCTGGTTACTGCTATGCTTCTTTTTGCCTTATTTGAATCCCTCTATATCTGCTCGCGTCTGAGAAACCTATAGATATAGGGGCAAGGCTTTGGTATTTCAAAAGTGCGGCCAAGAAGCTGCTGTAACGGTTCTTGGGTATCAGGAAAGGAACACTAGCTTGCCTTTACATTCGACCCTCAAGCCTATCGGCGTACTTGTGTATTTCTGCACGCAGCTGAAACGTGACTTTTGGATGTCCCAACGTTAGAAAGAATCTGTACTTGCCCGTATAAAATGTGCGTCTGTCTTCTCGGCTTTTCGACGGCTTGCAGGAATATCTACAATAATTCCTTTAGGCACGATCTGAAGCCTGACTGAAGTAAGACTTTCGTAGTAGTAAGAGGGTACAAGACCAGCTAATCTTATTTCGGGCCCCGCACTTCGTAGTGCGGCAGGTTTGAGATGCTGGTGACACAGCTTTTTGCTGGTGATCACTGAAGACTTACGTGTCATTTCCAAACTTTATTTTCCCCTTCCTGAAGCTCTTTCAGTGTAGTACTTTATAACTTAATCGAATAAATGGTAATGTCTGACAACTAGAAAGTGGCTTTTACTTCATGTTCCTCGTTCTCTCATCGTTTTCTTGCCGTTTCGATCACTCGGTCACGCTCAGACTGGTGCAGTCTATGGCTGAAGCCCGTTAGAGGAAGAAAGGAATAGTCAAACAATTGGTTTATTTTCCGGAAGTCAGCAACCTCTTGGACCCATCAAGCGAATAGTCTTATCAGCCATAGCAGGTAGCCAATATTTAATGCAATTTCGATTATCACTTGAAATTGGGTAAATTTATTATCTAGATAGTCAATAGAGAGATAAGTAAAAAAAAAAAAAAAAAAAAGCAGCTTGTTGCAAACTGCTCTCCCATGTACTTATCGAATTTTATGTCGAGTGCTTTAGTAATATAAGTTAGTACATTGATAGAATCCTGAAGACACAGCTTTACGCCCGCTTGCTTGAACGTCCATATGCCACTACTGGGTAGATGGCAAAATGATGGCAATTCGTTGGTAAGTGGTGAGCTCACATTGTCTCCTAGAGTGAGATCGACATCTGGAAGGAGTCAATTATGTGGTCTCCAATAAGATCATAGAACTGACGTCTTATATTATACACACCCTTCACTCAGAGGTATTTTCTATAATTCGTGTACCCTATTGTTTTTTCGTTTCGCAAAGCATGATAGCCTAAACATATCTAATGTTCTAGATGCAAATATCTTGGTTCCTCTACAAGCCCTGCCTTCGTCCAAAAGCAGAAAGTGCGATACTGGTAATATCTAATGGAAACACTAGGTTTTTTCCCCCAGTGTGCTACCCTGTAGAACCACGCAGAAAGCTATATCGTCTATTTTGGCTTTTTACCTATATGTGATACTTAATGCTAGTTCGGATACAATAAAGCATGTAGGACAATTAATATTCCCAAAACTTATATGGGCTGGGGATAGTTGATGTAGAAGTTTCGCTATGCTACTTGATACTGTTATAATATCTGAAACTCCTTATGCCGATAAGGAAAACTGTTGGCATCTGTGCTTATGCAGAGGTAAGTATTTTCGATGGAACTTAAAACTTTAGACAGTAAATCTACATTAAAGCAGGCTGCAGCTGGCGATTAGTGCGAGTCCTCTTAATGTGCCGAATAATTTTCATTTACTCTGGTTTCTTTTACTTGAAGGATTCGTCAGTGCAAGTCATTATATTCAACAGTACTAGACTATGCCTCCAGCTCAGTTTAATTTGAACAAGTCCTTCCTAGGCGTTTAGTGCCAATCTTCCTATTATATCCATGAGCTCAGCAGCTTGAAGTATGAAATTATAATGCTAAAATAAACGAGGAGGACAGAGCTGGTAATAATAGGAGCGTTCTGCGTCATTACCGTCTATTTAGACGAAAGACTCACTTAAGCCATCTGTAACTCAAGTTCGACTCGATACACCCAACTGATCTTTAAGACGATATGTAACGCTAGACCATATTTGTTCGATAATTATCCCGTCTAAATAAAATGAGTAAGTTATGTTATATGTACCTGGATTAGCTGCCTTAGATGTAAACACGGTACATATGTAATAAAATACCCGCATTTCGGATCGCTTATTGCCTAATAGAAAACATCCTCCATCACAATTCGTAGCAACTCGAATTACTGGAACTAGACGGCACACTTTAACTAGGAGTGCGGAACAACAGCAAAAAAGTGGAACTATTAAAAAAAAAAAAGTAAAGCAGATATGGAAAATTAGGTTTAAGCGCTCAACTAGGTGACACCACTTAGTAGCCACATAAACGTAGCCCTATAAATTTATGAAGAATACCTAGGCCTTTTTATAGTGTAATATCTCTTAGCCAATTATTCTTACATACGCAGTACTGCGAAAATAAACTCAACAAGAGATGTCGGAAAAACACAAAACGTTCAGTTACTAGAAATGGTCAATAGGAAACCGATGCTAAATGATATATTCGAAAGAATGCCTGAATAATAATATGGCCGACAAAGCAAGTCAAGGTTCTGAATCGCGCTTTTATAGACTCAATGAAACGCCAATTACGTTGTCCAGGTGGCGAAAGAACTTCAATTTGCTGCTTCATCTAATGATGGAACGTCCCTCTGCTAGGAACATCCTCGCACGAATCGCAATACTTCTTACGCACTAAACACGAAGGGAGCATATGACTCCTGGTTAAAAGATAACTCATGTTATGATCGTCAAGTTCTTCCTGAAGCGATCCTGAGATCCTTTTGTCTAATTCTTAGAGATTGTTCATGATTAAGGAAGATCCACAGGATACGATTTTAACTAGATAAAAGTTTCTAACCTGTTGTATGTTTGATTAGGCAGAATAGACGGTATCAGTTGGGCCTAACTATACCTGGGTCGCATTCAAGGTCGAACTGCATTTGCGACTGTTTTATATAAGCACTTCGCTCCTGTTGGAGCACCTTTCCCCACTGTTGGAAGCCTGCTAGCACGTTACACTCGAAACGAAGCCGAAGGGTCTACCTAGGTAATGCTGTATTCACATGATTGGGTTCGAGAGTATAAAATCACCTATGTGATATGTGTAAAAGGTCATACTAACTTCTACGGCACTCGATATTTAGAGAAGCTGCACGATGCGTAAAGCCTAAATTTACCTAATTGATTTTTGCTAAAAATAAAAAAAAGTAACCACGATGTAGTTTCCCATGAAATTATACATGCTGTATTGACGACGATGGTGATCCGCTCGGATCCGGACGATAAGGTTTCGATTTAAGCGTTTGCCTTTGTTTTAGAATAACTTTTCATAGATGCACAAAATAATTCTACATTAAAACAAGCGCCATATAAGTTAGTCTATATCGTGTTGTCGATAGATAGTGTCGTGGTTCTAAACAGTTCGCTGAACTTAACTCTATTTTACGGTTAATCTTCTACTAATCAGCCGTTATCACCTAAGTACGTTTGTCAAAACTTCTACGGCCTCATTGTTTTTGTCTGAAAACATTATTGCTAACCTATAGATTAACAACTATATAACGCTTGCTATCGCATTTTTAAATAAAGTAACACAATGAAGAGGAACCGTTTGCAACGTAAACAACTTATCGCGATGTCTATAGGTAAGGCAATATGGATGAAGGGCCCACATTTGGGAACCCGAATACTAAGCCCTGGACTAACCCAAGTCGTCAATGCCAGCCATCGTTAAAGTGAACGCTACGCAGAAACGAAGACAGCCTTTATTTCTACCTAGTTCGCAGGTTAGAGTGTAACTATTCCAAAAAATATTATTTTCAAGATGTACATTCGTGCCTTACACATATAAATGTAGCCTAATACTATCTAATTCCGATATTTATATTCAATGCAGAAAAAAAGTTGTAACCGAAATAGATTGATTGTGACTTTCCTTCATCATGGTACGGCTAATTTACTATTGTATAGGAACTTCTTGTTGTGATTAGTCAGCCTAAAGTTATGTTTCAGCGATATCAGCGAGGGCATGAATAAGGCGTTCGTTTACTAAGGTGTATTTATTTTTCGCGACACTCGCATATATTGCACCGTTCAGGAAAACAGGACCGTCAATTTGCATAACGTAATTAAAAACAAAATTGGCATTGTCGAATATTTCCATTGCCTTTTACTTCAAGCCAATTCGAGTGCCAACAACATGCCATCCTACCATGACTAGTTCCCATACAAAGCCAGGATACGCACATCTTAGAAGCGTTCTCTGAACAATCGAGAGCAGGTGTATATAACAAATTTAGTTTAGTTCATTAATAATGAAGTTCGATGTGAGCGTTTCAACATGGGAAGAATGGGGTTCGTTTGAATATAATTCCTAATAAACAGGCTTTGGTTCATTACGGAAGAAGTTATTTTATGATAACAGATATTGGTCCCGCGACGCGAAATAACGAAACGTGCGCAGGTTTGATGAACGGATTATGAATAGCTAGAAACTAAGGGCTCATGTTTTTCTTTTTTCTTCAAATATGTATCTGGTCACGTACGTTCTAATTTACCTAGCGAAGAGTCGTGCATTTCAAAAAGCACTGGCCGTGGCTTACTAGTGAAGGTCCTGCAGCACTACGTCGCCAGAAACTCTTCTGTGTTTACTGAGTATGGTAATGAACTCATTATTCGCTGAAGCCGTCCATCTCAGTATTTTTTTCTCAGTACTTACAGGCAACGTTTACCACGTATTGTGTTAGCTACATCCTAGCTTTTCTCATCTATCAACGTTTAGACGTTGGTTAGACATGAACGTTTTGGTCCTGCCTAAAATCACGGAAGTTTTTCTCGGGCATTTGTGAAATTAGCAACTAAGCGATCTATCAGGGCAATAAGTTGCTCACACAACCTGTGTATGAAATTTTATAGGCCAGTCAATTCTCTAAGCAAGTTGTCCCATTGAGCTCGCTTAGTACCATAAAAGCTGTGCCGCAATCAGCATATGGAAAAAAAAAAGAGGTTTATCGAATTAAATATGAGCGTCCTTTGCAGTGCTATAGGTAATCTCGACATGGCAAAAGCCTTTCAAAGGAGTACGTTCTGACGGTAGTTCGGGTACAAAATACGCGGAGCGGAAATCAGGATAACAATTAAACTAAATTTCGTGCAGCAATGAAATTCATTAACATCTATGCAAGCTATAATTAGAAAAGTTGGCTGTATAGTAAGTATAATTATCATCCCCACGAACATACAGAAGACTTATTTACCCGAGTTCAAAATAAAAAATATCTCCAAACATCAGCTTATCTCATCATTCAGGCACATATATATACGCATTCATAACATAAACGCGTGTACTTGTAAGACAGTAGCACAAATTTTGTTTGTAATAAATGCACATTTCGAACGCCTGTTTTACCTATTTCCTACGATTAGTTGTTTTTGCATAGAACAACGCATAGACATGAGTCGATTCGACGGTGGTCTATTGAAAACACCTATATACTGACTCAGTCCTAGTATTATTTCAAAGCACATGGTATACCGGCGCACAATATATCAGAACGAAGGCTGAATACTTAACTGTACAGTTACCAGTAAATTATTCATGTTTTACTCGGGCAATAATTTGTCAGATTAAGTAACCATGCTAATAACTTAACCATATAACTTTATTTTAAAAGTTTTGAGCCCTGTTTCAGCATTGCAGTGCAAACATTAGCCGCTTCTTGTACTTACCAACAATTTGATACGAGCTAACTGGCTGTCGTATGTCACGGTGAATATTTCATCTTGTACCTTAAACCTAAGGTCGTGTTGAATCGTCAGCATTTGTCGATTTTTGCCGACAGTTTTTACTGATTGACGGCAAACTTTTCGATGTGCACTATCAAGATTCGAAGTGGCACTACATTATCGAAAATGCCCCGCTTACATTTGGCGTGGCCTTTTAATATTGTCAGTATTGACCGCCAGAAAGGTTCATTTGTTTGCCCTTTTCCCTTTGGCCTGTGCTTTATACTATGCTAAACAAACAAATATGCAAATAAATGAAGTGCAAGTACAATAAAAAGTACGTCCGTCTATTCGTATCCGTATATATCACAATGAAGAATGCTGTTACACCATACTTATTAAATACAAAATCAACATTACCTCCATATACATATATCGTAACTTGCAATCTTTCGAAGACGAGAACGTGAACGTGAGGTACACGTGAAGCTTATGAGCAAGTGTTGTCTGCTGTAAACTTAATGGTCACCCTACAATGAGAGCTACTAAAAGCGGTATTACTTATATCAGTACGAATCTATTGCCTCTGGAAGTGCCGATTCCAGAATGGCTGGCTTTAAATTGTCCTACTGGGCTTCTTGACCATGGTCTGTTTTTTTCTTAGTCAAATCAGGCGAGTTCAGTCAATTTGCCTTGCACAGTCATCTCTACAGATCCTCCCGTTGACGCTAGCACGTTGGTCATTTTTGAGTGAAATCCATGTGCAAGTAACGTACCATCTCAGCTTGATGGCTGATGACAATAACGATTTAATAACGAAAACTTGGGCCGCGTTAATCTACGATAGCAAAACGATGACTGTGACCGTTCTGGATGCAGGTAATTAAGTTAGATTCGCCTCAAAGCGTTTAAATAGGTACTTATTGGCGAATTACAACTTATATAAACGTCTATAATTTACTGCGTCAGAGAACCTTCATAAACATCATCTACATGTTAGTAACGTCTACTGTAGTATAATATATCTATGGTTATTATTCAAAGAAGCACACTTTTACTATAAGACCTTCTCTCTCTTCGTTTACGACATTCGTTTTTATTGTCTGCTTCTCCAATTATTTGGTTACTTGAGTACCGCTTATTGGCATTAGGTAACAGATAGTCTTCAAGATATGGTTGCGTGAGACCTAACTTGGGGTGAGCCTTCTAGAATTTCAATGACTCTTTTTACCAGTGTCCGTTGGTTTCTGTTCTGCATAAACATCGGCGTGAGACCCTCTAGGCACGGGGTTCGTCACTTACTTCTGTGAGCGTTATCACGCAGTACTTTACAGTGTCTGTTACCAATGGCTAGCGGAAGGCGACAGCATCATCTTCGGTGTCATTTGCTATCCAGCTAACCACCTTTATATATTATAGATCGAGTCCGTACTAAATAGATTTATACAGGACGTGTAAAAAATGTATGCACTGTTTAAAGGGACAAAACTTTCTAGCTATTTTTTTTCTTATAAAAATATTACTAATTTGAAATAATGAGTAGACGAAAATTTAAATTCGAACGAAGAAACTTTATTTTAAAATACCATTGCAAGCATGAGCATAGAGCAGAAACACAATGATGTTATTGCAAACGGTTTCAGACAGATCTATCTACGTAACTTGCAAGTAATCGGATAAAAGATGAGTTTGAAACGGATGGAGCCATTGAGGATACGCACAGACAACGTCTCGGAAGATTAACAAGCTTCATCAGCCAAGGAAAAGGACTATAACGAAACATTTAAAAAATCTGTAAGCCTGTTAAAGTGTCAAAGTGCACTTGCGGTAAAAAAAGTTGCTATTCAGTAGCGGTATGGTCTATTTCACAAGCAATACTTGAAAAAATGCGAGCAGAATGCACAATTTTCGGGTAGGGTTCTTTGAAGCGATGAAGCTACAGTCAGGATACCTATTCGTAGATCTACATTCTATATTTAAATTTATTGAAAGTTACAGTACATTGCGGCATTTCAGACAAAGGAATTACTTGAATTTACTGCAAAACGAATCTTTTCTGTCACAAATTTGGAACGATTTCAATGGAAGGAGCGAATCTTATTTCTAATAAAATTAAGCATCTTTATTATATTGTTGTGATTTAAGAGCACATCTTAATAGGAACACTCAAAGCAGATGGGATGGACATGATGATGATGATACCGTGTTTTTTCTTTAGGCCTGACGCCAATGGGTTTTTCCTTTGAAGGATACCTTAAAAATGAAATACACGCTAAAGACCCGACAACAGTGCATGATGTGAACGCCGTAATTAACCAGGAATGGACCATAACACCAAATGAAAGACTTGTTAAAGTTTTTCCTAACGTGCTAATAACGCGCTGTTGTCAGCGGTATATTTATACGGCATATTAAACGGTAATCATTTTGAATATCTGTGGTAGAAAAAATGTTATACACTTCATGCAGATTGATTTGTAACACTATACGTAGATTATATGTAAATAAAATGTAAAGTTATTCATCTTTTACATTGTGTATGTCGATGATAATCGAGTTGCGCTATATCTACGTGCGATTCCTAATAATTGCTTGATCTGGTCCCCTGCCTTTTGTTGTCTGGGGAAAGATTCACGCACCCGGGGATTCAGCTTGGTTTGCGAATGTCCAGTGAATCATCCCTTGGGCAGGCGACGAACAGCTCGGTTAGTGGCGCGCAGATGGAAGCTAATCAAAACAGCAACAAGCGCTGCCAATACCAATGTCGCTGTTTACTAGTGACCACTCGCGCGGTATTTGGCGCCCTGTTAGCGTAGTATCGCGCTGGGTCGCTTGAGGACGAATCAAACATAGAGGAAGAAAAATAGCGCAATGACTGACTAGTCAGTGATGGCCATCCGGCCTAAGCAAATGTCACGCACTGAAAAAATCATCATGCATCAGTACGGCTAACGGGAAGTAAAAGTCATTTGATTGACTGATCAATCCACAGACTCGCGGCTAAAGTTACTCTTTGTTTAGGTAATACTTTTGTTCAGGAAAAACCCGTTGTGAGGGTGTTACGTTAGAGGTCGTTAGAGGCTCATTCTGCATTTGTCACGTGTTTGCCCGCGTAGCTTCAGCGTTTAATCTTATTGATACACCCATCGCCTGATTAGATTCCATCTTTGTGCGTGTGTTACGTATTCGTATATTATTTGAATGTAAGCATCATATAATGCTATAGTTTTCTCCAGCAACACTATAGAGGCCGACTGCCGCGGTTTACCTTGAAATGGCGCGTTTATTTATTCTTTTGCCTCTCAGACTTGATTGATCATTAGAACAAATAAATCACATCGCATACTGAAGGTCTCTGTGTACCTAGGTTTGAATTAACGGGCTAGACATGAAAATCAAGAATAGATTTTTTTGTCCGAGTTCTTGAATTAATAAGGGCTTGAAAATTTTCGAATGTGAAACAATAATATATTAATACTAATAACCACCACTATCTGCTATTTAATGTGTCAGTTGCAAGGTTTTTACGTTCGCGTAAGTGTACGTGATAAGCGTAAACTATAATAGTGTTGTAAACATTGACATTTGTACATAAAGATATTATAGAAAAATATCAAGCCGTAAGTTCAATAACTGAAAGATTTCAACAATAATTTTATCGTTGCGCGCATATAACGCATTTGCCCAAGCGTGACAACTACACAACCCGTACTACAGAACCAGGCGTGTGACGTAATCGGGTCAGCATAGGTTACATTATGCTCTTATAAGCCTATTTAACGCTCTGTCGTTAACTGTTTACCTCTGACATAGGTGCTGCCAGGCCTCGTTAAATCGTACGTTTACTTCAAATTTACAAAACGTGTCATATCTACTCGAATTTCTAGCTAGAGCGAGCTCTAGGGTTACGGATTATACGGAATCTTCAACGTTCCTACTGCTTAACTTAATCAGTTGTCAATTATGTGTACCTCTTTTGACGACAACGTTGAAAATACATGCTTGTAATAATAGTTGCTTATCTGTATATATCTGATAGTTAGAAGATTACGAGACACGCAAACATAATGAAACAACACAATACGGCACCAAACATCCTTATCCTACCTGAGCTTATGATACAGATATGGTATACGATAAAGTTACTGACTCACTAATTCTGTTTTATCTGCGCTTGATATTTTTAGGGGCGGGTCCACTAATCGTGGGCGCCTGTGTCGGTACGGCTCTGTTTGCGGTCGTTGTCGCAGCTGCTACTTATGTCTGCTATCGGAAGAAAGCTAAAACGGCACTACAATCACCAGGATCTTACCATCTGCAACACTCGTTGAAGAAGGGTCCCGGCTATAAAGATGGCAAACTTACAGGACCTGGCGGGCTTATGTTCAGAAAGACGCCGGCTGTACGCAGCCCTACTGGAGGAGGTGAATAACTAACTCCATTTCAATTCAGCTATCTCCATTCAATCAAGCTAAAAAAGCAAAGCACAACTCTAATGAAAGCCAACAATGTTCAAGTATTTGTTAGGTTCGCCCTAAGGCGAGCGTGATTAATGTCATAACCACTCGTTTCCTCTGACCACCAGAAGAAACGTTTCAATTAAAAACACCACAGCAAAATAGAGTACTTTTTTCGTGTCGATAGGTTGGAGGACTGTGAGAAAAATTACTCCTCAAGACCTTGAATTATACGCTATCTCAGCAAAAACGACTCTATCCTAGAAAAAAAATAACTATCTAAAAAAGTATTATTTACAGCTAATATCGAGGTTTCCACAAGGCATACGAGATGGCAAGGAAAAATACACTAGTGACCCACAGGTCTGCTATTATCCTCCTTAAATTGTGTTAAGCTCTTATAAACACCCGCTGAGATTACTTTATTGTTATTGAAGTGTTATCGAATCTCAGAATTTACAAAATATCAGAACTATTGATTAAACTCTGCAGTTGATAAGCGTCAATGATTAAACTCGAATATGTATCCGAAGAATATGGCTGATATACCCTTAGAAGCTGGACGTGATTGGACAATTGCTATCATTGTCAATATTCTACGTTGAGATGCAACACCGCAATAGGCTCACATAAATGCGGTAGATTTCGCCATAATTCCTTTGGACATTTAGTTTAAGTCTATATATCTGCGTGGCAAAATATAGGAAAATATCCTTTTAAGGGGTAATTCAATAAGCAAGTATTATCGATGCTACAATGAGGTTAAAAAAAGATTCTATACGGGTCACTTATCTATTTGGTAAGTTATGGTTTAAGGAAGCGTACTTTCCTATTGGACGTTGCTCTTCCGGTTTAATTTTCGCTAAGCGGTGCTGTGCGTGGCAGCGCAAAATATAACCATGCATAGAATAAGAAGCGTTTCAAACTAGCATTATTAAGTTGATTGTATTTTGTTAGTTTAAAAGGCATATAAGCGTCACACGCTTTATAAGACTTGTATGACGGGATTTCGAATAATTCCTTTCTTAGTCAACAGCCTAGGTAGGATTAGTTGCCTACGTTTTATGTAACTAAAGTGCCTATATTCTTGCAGTGTTGCTCGTGACGAGTCTTAAACCGAATGATTGAATATACAACCGTTTCTTATATAACAAAAGAAACATCACGACGGCGTTTGTTTTCCATTAGTACCTGTAACTGTTTAGGACACATACAACGATACTAAGTTGCTTCTATTTCAATCAACAAATAGGTTATATCGATGTTCAAAATTAATTAATTGCGAACACGTTGTCGAAATTACCTTCTCGGTGTGTACTATCAAAAATTTGCTCCCACTGGAAGATCTAGTCAGGTCGGGTCCTGCTGAGCCCATCCGGGGCTTCTCTAAGACTCCGTAAAACGGCATGGTAACCGCTTGCCATAACTATTATTTGAACCAGCGATAGCCATATGCTAATAACTACTATGTCAATGTGCTCTTAGCCAACTAGGCCTAACTGTACTTAAATTAAAATTCAGCATCTTTTAATATATCGCTAGTTAATTTGATTTCAAACAACGTAGGTTAGTGTTATTTTTCTTAGGTACTGGTGAAAGTCAAGCGCTAGCATGATAGACTGAGACAGAGCATTCGGCGAGATACATTTTTATTTTAAAAATCATTTCAGGAACTTAGCAAACTACGTTAGAGAAATTGATTGTGAAGTATAGAGCAAACTGCGATTGAGGTATATCATTCATTATCTCATAGAACCAAGGAACATAATAGTGAACTCTGATGGCAAATAAAAGTTTTAGTAATCAAAGGAAGTAGCTGTTCATTCATTTTAAAGGGGTCATATTCAAATAGATGAATTAATGAGAAACGTTTGTATGTGCGTAGAACTGCAAGACCTAAATCCGATTGTGACTTTGATGCTTTTAGGTTCGGGCCCTATTCTGAAGACATCCCCGTCGCCAACGGGAAGCAAAAGTCCCCCCTCGATAAACACCTCCCCAACTCAGGGTGGTCGCACTGTTCTTTCTGGACAACAGCCCCATCCGCCAGTCACTAAACCGGTTGTCCAGCAGCACAAACCCACACCGGTAAGCATTTTTGGAATACGGAGTTAAAGAATTCTCGTTTAATTGTATTGCTACATGCGAATCGTACGTTTCCTAGTAAATACGACTTTCATTATATTCACACCTGAAACTCTGAGCGAACTTGCGTCAATGAACATGTCTCGATAATTTTGACGCGTGGTCCGAGTTTGTGATAACGACTAACTTTACACTGGCTAATCCTGACAGTCAACAGTGACTCCTTTCAAAAAAGACAAGTCTACGTGGGTTTAGACGATCTGTCGCCGTGATAGCTTAGTGCGTAACGTATTTGCCTACTAATCTTAGGGACACGTTGTGGCCTAGGTCCGAACCCGGGCATAGATAGACTTCGTTTCGCGCTGAGAGCCGGCCGTCTGATGGAATGCCTGACGATGATACTGGACGTAAAACTCGGAATATTTAAGTTTAAAAAGTTCAGGAGACGAACCCGCGAGCTTTGCATTACGTCAATCTCGCGTTGATTAATTTAACCCATTGCTAATGGATTGAGTGGACTTGATTCGTGTTACATTTAGCCTAACATTTGAATAAATATTTATTAGAAATTCATTCAAAGAATCGCTCAAAAGTATGTTGGAGGTTATTTTCATCTCATTCTTACTTGGGAAACAAAAACTACCAATTGGAATTTTGGCCTTTTTTCACGTCTAAACGTCAAGCTTAGATATGAATTTATCTTCCTTTTACTCAGTTTATAGTAGAAACTATACCTTCAATATAAATCGCTATATTAAGCTTTCATCTTTTAGACGACATTTTCGATTCGCAAACTGAAATCTGGCTCTAAGAACACGTATAGCATTCGAATTCAGCCATGGAACTGCTTGCAAAATATACTCCCCGTACATAATTGCCCACGTGAATATTTGACTGCCAGTTTGTTTGCCAAAGAAAAGACTCTCTCTAGGATGTAACTCGCGCTAACATCTGCAACTTATCCGCAGAAATGAATAACAGGTTCTGATCAAAAGAGCGAAAAGGCGATTCTGAAAAGGTACCCCATTACCGGACAGACATCACCTAATTTGACTTGCGCTATGTCCAGCCAAATACAAACTACAATATAACAATATTTGATTCGTATTACATTTACTCTTTCCATTTCAACAAATGCTCCATCCGGCAGAAAGTATTAATACAATTAAAGAAACCGAACTGATATGTTCATATGTCATTAATTATGAGCCATAATAATAACAACAAATATAATATATTTACCGCTAAACTATAAACATGCGAGAAATCGAAAATCACCCCCTTAATACAGTTCAACATCCACTTTGTAAAGCTTGAAAGGCAAACAAGTTTCTAGTATAAGCTTGTCATAGTTTTTCAATGGTTGCCGAGAAGATAGCAAAAACAAGCAATTTGCTCAAATTTAAGCTACAAACTTTATCCTCCAGAGAAATTTAGCCTCCACATTACGTTCTTCCCAAAGTAAAACCCTAGCGACCTAAAAAAATCGGCTCGATTCGATTACTTGAAGGGGTCAATTTAGGTCAGACGAGTAAACGAACAGACAGACACAGAGTTATAGATCGTAGACTAGACAAGCTAGACAGGTAAAAACGTCTTGACAATCTCAATAAAAGTAGGATTTTGCATATTGTACAAGTGCAAAAAGCTTGACGAGAGTGTATGGTGCTCTGGATTTTAGAAAGCTCAAATTTAGAGTACTACAGGACAACACAGTGCAAGCTTTTATAAGATGTCGATAATTTGTGAAGAACGAATATATTTTATTTGCACGATATAATACAAAATTAACATACAATGCTTTAACAGAACAGTACGAGTTGCGTTCTCTTAAGAGCACAATCTGTGACTGTGTTTGTCGATTACCTAGCTACGGGCCTGTGCATTTATAATTTCTGTATTTTAGGAAATATGAAAAGATAATATACATAGAACTATCGTGTGCTACGTGATGTGGTGACGAATCTTTGAAATAGTATTTTTTCTTGCTTCGAACAGTATTGATTTGGACCATAACGACGTCTCCTCTATTCTAGTATCCGTAGAGGCGTGCGTAGCCTAAGCCTCTCAACATCTATATTATTCGCTACCAGGCCACGTCCAGCTAGACGTATACCTCCGAACAAGAAGCACCAACGGTCAAAGCATTTATCTCAGAAGAGGATGCATTAAATACGGCGCTGCCGCGAAACATTAAGGGAAAATCAAAAGTCCCGATCCTGCGTTGGTTGCAATGTCTCCTCACTATACACGTTTTTTATACTAGTAACAAAGCAAATACATGCCGACTCTGTCATCCGATGAGTGCTAACATATTGTAATGTTTTTTTTTGCGTATCTAGTATGTACCGCTGTCACACTTTTTGTGATACCCGTAGAGTAAATAGTATATATATATATGTATATATAATTGCATTTAACATTTAGCCTCTCCAAGAAATATTTATTATTGTATGAAATTCAAATAAATAACATGTTTGTGCTGTTATCCTAAACAGACCCTTTTGATTTTAAATCGAGTACCATCTTTTGCCGTTTCCTTCAAGACTGTTAGAGTAGTCTGCCTAGATGGCATTGCATGTCGACGCACGAGTTTGTTGCCCCATAGGCTTATTTTAAACGCTGTACTTTCGTCCTTCGGGAATACAGGCCATTCAAATGCATGACAAAACAAGCATGATTCAGTGTCAGTGAGAGAGATGTGCTTCATACCTAGGAGCAGCGACGACTTAAACTCTTTAACTTGATAAATATCTGCATTTTTGAATGTATAATACAGGTGCGTATTTCGGTTTGAGTGTTTCAGACGCATAGCTTTAATAGTTTGAAACCCGTAAAGGAAGAAATATATAAAGGAGGTAAAAAAAATTATAAGGTGAAATCATATTGCTCCTGCCTCAACAATTTTATTGCTTGCCCTGTTCCTTGTCTGTGCTCATAACTTTCACCTTTCGTGCATATATAACGACGACGACAAAGCCATACGTGTCTATATATTCGATTCGAATATGTTGCACTCTCTGTAGGGTATGAATGTCCTAGATGTGCCAGGTGTCAAAGAAAAATAGTGGAATTGGCTGAAAGACCTGCTATGTTGAATGCCCTGCCTGGTGTTAACACAACGGTTTATTGCCTGCTGCACCACTTTCTCCTCTCTTTTCGATGAACACTTTCCACTCCTGCTTTTTCTGTTTTTGCGCTATGTAAACCTTTCCGGTCATACCTTAACTCTCCTATACCATGAGCAGCCTCTCGAGTGGCGGAAAGGCTGTAACTCGAGGCTATAAATTCGGTGGAGTCGACGGATCCCAGCTGGTCGACTCGAGCAGTCATGTGCAGTGGTGGAGAGGTTTGCGGACCGCGATGCTAGCGCATAGCTAGGACAATATGTGGGAGTAGTCCTAGGCGTGATCCTGCCGGTTGCTTTGATTAAAGCAAAGGGAAAAGTAAGAAAATAATGCCGATAATAGACTCGAAAAGCATAACTTAGCATAACATTCATGTAGGCGACGTCAGAAACTTCTATTCAGTTTTATTTTTGGCTGGCAAACAAAGAAGTGATTTAGATATAAATTCGTATTTTATTGTACCTGCAATTACTATATAATAGTAAGTTTGATCAAGTAGAACGTTTGCATTGAAATTATGCCTAATACTACACAAGCTATATGTCCTTGAAAGTTGTAGTAGGAAAAATTAGCGATATGACGATTGATGACGCTCGTCGTTCAGCGCAGTACCTAGTACCTCTACGTATGCCTATTTTGGTGCAACTGGTATCATACATTACTATTAAATTCACCAAATAATTTTACTCCCTTCTCGTTTATTTCACCAGCGCTAGAGATTGTCCTCATGTAAACAAGAAAACCCTGGGCTACTTTTGTTTCAAATTTTGAATGCTATTGCTTACCATATTTGAAGCGGGGAATTTATATTCTAGTACCATTAAAGTTTATGGCTCAAAACAGCGGAACATATGTCCAAGCGTATCCCAGTGCAAAGAAAGATACTTAACAATCAATATCCCAGTCGGCGATAACAAATGCAAGATAACAGGGCATGGGATGCGATGGTGTGGCATAAGGTTGTATATATATAATTAGCGCTAACTCGTGACGCTCCGTGTCTGCTTAAACTTGGCGTGAATAACAGAATGCAGCTAGAAAAAAAAAGTGATCGAATATCGTTTTATTAAGTTTACGACATCACATGTACCATATGTATGATACATATTATGGTCTTGTTTCTGATATTTGGCTTAGTTTTGGATCCGTTGGTACTAAGGTCCGGCTGCTGAAAGAACGTTGACATAACCCTCTCGATCTTTCATTACACTGATGCAATTTCACTTTAGCCATATTTATAAACGGGGCGGTGAAACTGTCATGTCCCTGTGTCTGCAGTCCTGCCGCCTAGGATTTTCTAGTTCTCTATAAGTTCATTCCATTCAGAAATATCGCTTTGAAAGAGTTGATTTTACGTTGTCGTTTTATTAGTTTGCTCAATTTCACTTATTTAAACAGAGGATGTGTGAGGGAACAGACGAGACCTGGTCGCTTTGTACCTATGAAACAAACACGCGGTACACGTCGAGTCCAGTGGCGGACTCTGACGCCGGAATCACATAGCTGATCTGCACGTCCCTCTGCATCACAGAAGCCCTATACAGTCACGTTCCATGGAATCTGCCATCCGTATCCCTGTACTAAATCACTAATGACAAGTGATCTTTTGTTGCCGGCTTATTATTACCACCATACAACGCACAAAAGTGACTCACTAGGCACAATAGAGGCGGAAGAAAGGCAAAATACAGACAAATGGGCAAACACACAGGCTAGCGCTACCTTTTCATTGCTTCTTTAGCAAAATACCCAAGACGAAAACGGACCCAGCCTAAAACAATTAGGTCATTTGAATGTGTTTCACTTGTACACATATCAAAGCTGTTTGTGATTAAGAAATATTATTAGAGCTTCAGTGAAGCGTTAGTTACTTGCGGCGGGAATTATTCCTGCTACATAGTTGACAACGGCTTCACAGAAGGCATGAACGTATAGATGACAAGTAAGCATTTGTACATTTTAATATTACTCAAGCGATCGAAAAATACTTTTGGCGTATTTAATGTGTTGTTTACTATGTAGTCAAGCATAGAACGATAATACAGCAGGCCGCAGCAAACTTACCCGATAGAAGATAATATCCTTAGTCACAAAATAATGTAAATAGGCAAATTAGTGTTATTAAATCGTTAGAAATAGCGCCAAATTTAGATAAGGCTTCTGTTGACTTTCTAAAGTTGTCAAAACAAAATACAAGCTTACTTCTTATTAACTGAACTGCTAGAGGCCTACCCATTCGGACTTGCTAGGATGTTTAGCAATCCTGACATTTTAAACACTGAAAAATATGATCAAAATGAACACGAAAGGATCATGTGCAAAGCTAAAGCCTAAAGCCTGAAAACGCAATCAGGCCATGCCAGTCTTTTTGTTGACTAAATACTAGGACACTAGTAATCAAACGTGACGTAATGATTTGTAATTATTCGATTTTTTTTCACAGGATTAGTTCATTTATTTTCAATCGAAGTATGCATCATTACAATCTGTGGTATTCTTTTGTGTCGTTGTTCTGAAAGTGCGAGAATTTATAAAGTCTCGAATAAAAATTTCAGCATCATGTTGAATAATTTTCCTATTGAGAAGTTGTCGCGATTCTGAAAACAAAAGATAACCTGTGGGAACAATGTCTTATGAGTACGGTGGATGTCAGAGAGCTTCCAACTGTAATTTCTTCATTTCGCCTTTATAATTTACGCGGTTAGACACCATAAGCTTTTGTAGCTGTACATCTATTTTGGTAATTATGATTGTGTGCGATTGTCATAAAAAACTAATATTTTGCCAGAAGACTGGGTCGCTACTATAACTTAGGAGCAAGAAAAAGCTAGTATCACTATTTCTAATCCCCATTCAAATCATGCAGCATATATTCGTAACTTTCTTTTTATTCTATTCCCAAATCAAATTGGAACCCGATCTTTACATACACCAAACCTTAGTGCTAACACTGGTGCACTTTGGGATGGGTCGGCTTTTACCGTAACTTTCAACGCCATATTATACACCTTCACAGGGTGGTCTTCAATGAAATTTATTTTTGAGTTTAAAATTTTCTTCGCAGAACTTTTCGGACCAACGGCTCATACTGTTGCTTGTAGTAAAGTACAAGATTTAAATGGCGAGCTGTCTCTGCCATTGTAGTTCCAAGATGGAATCTATGTTCGTAAACTACTGAACTTTTCTGATCTTCTATCGTTCACTACAACTCGCCTGTTCAAGGCCTGAGTGACGATGGCGGGGGGTAAACGGTCCTAGATGCCAAAGAGCACAAGTATACCTCAAATGTAACGATGCAAAATAATCACGAAATTTTATTAAATGGCGTCATCTTGAAATGTGAGATTCATTTTTATGACGCTTCATGATTGAATATTTCGTTTCTCACGAAGGCGACTTTTAGAAATATATGTATAATATGAAGAAATATATGAATGTAATAATGGACTGCCTGTTATTAGCTTTGTTGAGCTAGCAAATACAATAATAGAAACCTGGCTATTTTATTCTATCGGAATATTATCACCGACGGCGAAATATATTCAATTGATTGACAGAAGGCGATTCCGAGTGTTGTTACAGAATCGGCAAGTGGCGTCGAGAAAAGCCCAAGATAATGTTTACGAAGTTCCAATGTCAGATTGTGTTCCATGCTAAACGTTTGACCTCAGAGGAACCGATACATAGTAGAAAGAGACGAAAATCACTGTTGAGGTGGAACGGATAAAAAGTCATTGTCAGGGGGATATCAAGAGCTAGATTGGACTGATCTGCTAGATGAAATCGAGCTGCAAAATGAACTTAACAAAATAATTTCTCGCCAAATTTTTTTAGGATGCAAAAGGGACGTATGTGAGTTTTTCAGTGCTTTGTATACTCAGGATCAGTGCAAGAAACGGGTTGTTTATTTACGGAAGGGTCGCCTATTAGTTTATCAGACTAATTACCGATTATGCATCGTCAGTTGTGGTCTGATGATGCGGGGCTGACTCGTTTCTTTATGATAACGAACTTCACCACACACGACGAGGTCCCTATAACTTCCGAGAGATACGAGAGAAGAAGAAACGAAACACCATATTTCGTGGCGGAAAAGATAAGTCGTGAACAATATGGCAGTACCGACTTTTGAACTGGAAATATTTAGCTATTAAAAATATACACCCGCGTCGAATGATGATTCTGTTCCTTGTTAGTTTCTTGCGTATTATTTAATTCAATAAAGAACTTATTGTGCAAGTATTTACGTTCATACGTTTGAAAGTATTTCTAGATAACTTTTGGCATTGAGAATGTATTAGGCAACGATGTACCCGCGATTTTTGTCGCTTATTGGACGTAGTTTCAAAAAGAAACTCTTACATATTTCAAGTGAAGGCCTCAATTTTATGTGGTGACTCATACCGTACGAAGCCATTATCACACTTAGTAGAAATCGGTCTAAGCTCTATCACAATGCAACCGAGCTGAGTAGTCTGTTACGGTTGCGCATTGCACATGGGGATGCACACATATTGGACTCTCAGTTATGTCGACGCCTCGCCTCACTTATGTGCGTAGAGACACGTCAAGGTTCTACGCACATAAGTGAGGTAGATTTAATCTTATCAGAAGTTCCAACTAAAAAGGGAGGACGAAAGTACAGTTGCGCGCAGTTGTGAATATTTGACGGCAATCGCCCTGTCTGCATAGAAACAGACAAGTGCTACTTTCCCCGTTGGCGTTGCTACCAGACGTAGAATTTCTAGGACGCTAGAAGGATGCTAAAACACATAGGCATACGGTGGAAAGGGGAACCCGGAGATATCGATGACGTCAAGAAGCGAAAGGGAGGTCTCCCCCTGCTCTTTCCCTATGGGCACGGCCAAAAAAAGACCAGTCCTTCTTGCTATGCAGGTTTTCTTCTGTCTTTGACTTCTGAGTAAAAGGACAAACAAACAAGCTACGATGTGATAGCCTTTTCTGTCTGATTAAGTCCGTCATTGAGTTGGTGGCAGCTACCAGGGTATAGAAGGCCCGCTGCTCTCACCAGGGACGTTGCCACGGAAAGCGGCAGCACTACGCAGTCACAGTGTCAGAGAACTAATTTAAGCTCCTCTCTATTAAGCCCCATCTCCTACGCCACATTCCTAAGACCATATAACATGCACTCAAAGCTCACTTCGTAAACGTACATTTTCTACCACTTTCCCAAACCACGAAAGCAGCGTTGCAAGACATTTCATCATAAAACTCTCGATGGTTCGAGTTAAGCTATCCATAAAACTAGTTAGCTTTTCTGTACCTTTGTTTATATAAAAATTGAAACGTTCGCACACTCACGATTGATCCTTAATACGCTCATTCGTCTCGGTTAAAAAATCTACGATGAGCTTCGCTAAAATCCTTTTATTAGAAATTATAACATTTTTCAGTGGATAAGCCCTGCAGCGATCCATATGGTTGCCAACATAAAGTGCACTCGGGCGAGTTACTATATTTAAGCAATAGCCCCAGCGCTAAGCATTTGAATTTAAACGAATCTCCAAATTTAGAGAGGTAAAGAAAAACCAAGTATCGAATTATATGATTGTGTCCGTAAAAAGTTTAGAGAGATAAAGAGCATGCAGCATTGTGATTTGTGGGAGAAACTTGCTCTAGCCAACATTAATAGATATATCATTTTCTTTTTTTAACATTGTTACCCGTCCCATGCATCAGAACTGGGTTATCTTTAAAAAAATGAATATATATTAGAGTCAATCAGAATACAACCCAATGTAACACTGAAGAAAAAGACAAAAAAAACTTGCTTTGTTGCCAGCGGGCCGATTTAGGTGTTATGTTTTTGACTTCGTGGAAATCTACCGCATTGCTACAGGGGCTACGCTAAACTATTGACACGTTGTTATAGTTTTGGCTATAGCTGAAGTTTACGTAATATATAATCTGAAATCCTCGAAAATAGCATAGTGCAAAGAAGCTTCAATGCACTGTAAACCTCTGTAAATGATTTAACACGGTAGAAGATCCTTCCGCTAACAGTGGAGCTCGATCATTATGAGAAACAATATATCGCCTCAACATCTCTCAATCTTTCACAGACACGATTTTGCGGATAACTTTAATATACACATAATATAGGAAATACAACTGTTCCGGTTAGCGCAGTACGTATCGATGCCGTCTCTGATGTAAATGAAATCTAAATCTAAGACCAGATGATGACCCAATTTATCGACAAACCAGAATCCGTTAATAAAACTAATTTTTTAGCGTACCAATATGAAGTTTGTTCCATATCCTGCAAGTACAACCTCGTAATCGAGTGCTAACTTCCATACGATATTATTATACAGGGTGGTCTTGTGCGCTATTCGTATGCACAGAGGATTCATCTTTTATACGGCCCTTTGACGTTTCACGAGCGCGACACTTCTGCGCAACCAGCAGATATAGTTTCATGTTGGAATGCCAAACTATAAACCCTATATACATGGCGAAAATAGAAGGCTCTATTGTCAATTGGCAAATGCAGTAGGTGTATCAAGAATATGTCAAACTGATAAAGCTGATATATATATATATATATATAGATATTCGACAAATTAAACTTTTCCCAAAATGATGCATTACGGCAAATAGAATATCACTACGACACCACGTAGAATCGACACGACTAAGTAATATAACGATAACTTGCTAAACCTAAAAATGTTTATTTTGCATACTTATTAGCTTTCTCTGCGAGTGCTCCGTCAATGGATATTGATTTCCTGAAAGTACTAGCCCTATTTCTAAACCTTCACCATAACAGATACCCTTACACGAGGCTAAATGAGCTGTTTTCCATTTTAGGTTTATAATATTCTATTGATGAGTAGTTTCTTGTAATTGTATCTATAGACTCCACGAGATATTATTCGATTTAGTTATTGGAATCGCGCAAAGACGAAACTGTACATCGATGATCTGAAACTTGTTGTGGAAGTCGACCGGTCGATCAGAACAGAAAGTAAGTTGGGCTTATATCTAAATGGCACGCTTTTCATACTGGATGTACAACACAGGGATCGAACAGTGAACTGCAAAATAAGGCGCTGACTAAGCAAAATTTATTGAAGAGTCCAAGCAGCGTGTTTTTGACGTCACTGATATTTAATTGAATCGTGCAGCTGATTATAAATAGTACACGTTCGTATGTTATGCGATCCTGCCTGTCATACTGAACTCACTGCTTCTGATCTAAAATTTTATGCGTTCCGTATAGTATTTTGTTGAGGTGTGCTTACTTTAGAGATAAACAAAATGTAATCGAGGCAGAAAATCAGAGAATACTAGACGGATCCGGAGGCTCTGTCCTGTGCCTGTTTTGTCTCTTTTGTTGCGCTTCACTGATATTACACCCAACGTAATCTGAACTATAAGATATATCAACAGTTATTTACTTGCAATTACCCTTCTGCAATTTTTTTTACCAACCTGTTTCAATATGTTTGCCAGAAAGCTCGGACAATTGTAGATATGTCACTCTCGTAATATGTTGGTTTTTGGTAGACTTCTGCAATGCCAGTACGAAATTTGTCAAGTTTTGGTTGACTAACTTTGTTTCTGGAGCGCACTCGAATAAGGTCGGCCGTCGGCCAACTTCCGAGAATCAAACCGGCCTTCAGCTGGCTTTTAATAAATCTCGTCATTGATATAGTTAGCTAACCTATTGATTCTATTACTGGAAAGTTACCGAAGCTGAAGAATTAACATCTTTTATATGAACTATTTATCGCTCACTATATTAAATTAAGATTGACAGTGCTTTCATCATGGCGACAATGGTGAAGAAAAGCGTTTGTTTTAAGCTCCTTCCGGTTTCCTAGCTAACTAAAAGACTTAGCAACCAGTATACGCCATCCCAATAGAGCAACATAAGCTTCGGAGAGAACGCCTTACAGAAACGGCGTGCCAGATCAAGGGAAAACAGGCCACGCTATGCACTCGGCTATATACAGTGTTTTTTGACTTGAAAGAAGCCTTCAAATTTGCGCCCAGGGACCGGGCTATATTGGTCCAGATCGGTCTCCCTATGAATTCGCTCAACTTACTTGCAGCGATTCTACAGATGAGCCGAGCAGCCATCAACGACGGAATAACTGATTTTCCCTTTTGGTTCAGGGGCATAACGTAAACCAGTTTTTATTCTCCATCTATCTAAAGGACCTTCTTGATCAAATATGAGGGCCGAGAAAGTTGGTCGAGTCGTTTTTCATGCTTAGTGACAAATGAGCAAAACCGATTCCAAATGCAGCGCACTCTTATCTGCCTTTAGTCACAGATTTGGGGCTGACCGTACATCAGACCGTAACCAAGGCAATAAAGTTGAAAAGAGGAGACAGAACAGCGGCTACTGATATCTAGCAGTCTACCAAGTAACCTTGTCTATTCAAACCGGTTGCTGCACTAGGGGGTTGCTTTTCTGCACAAATGGCCGAGGTCTCAATACGAACGCTACTGAAATATGCAATAGGACAGCGCTGATCGCATACGGGATTAAATCGCTTCATCGTTAGTCTCTTGCAGTCGCTCGCAATCTTTAAGCAGCTTCAATTATAGCAGGGAAGATTTTTAGTGGCAACCCCAAAAAACTTAATTACGTCGAAACTTTCCTCCAAAAAAAAAAACACTGGGATTACATATAGTAACCCGAAATCGCCTCACGTACGACCCGTCACTGCTGTTTAAGGAACAATGTCGTTGTCTTGAGCTCCCAGCAACGGGAGCCTTCAGGATGAAATTTTGCTGAAATTGACGAAGATCTGTTTTCTTTGGGTACGATCGGAAATAACGAGTGGAGACGAATGAACCAACTAAACAAACAAGTGATCACTCGCTTTATCATGCATCGATTTCGCATTGATTCCGCAAGAGTCCAGAATTTACGAGCTATACTATATATGTACAGGTTCGACATCCCGGAAAAATTTGGGTAGATGTTTGTTGCTCCCTGATATAATCTTTTTATATCTAGCAAATCTCTCAAATCAAATTTATAGACTTAACAAGTCTCGTATAGTACGTATGACGCGGCATTTTCAATGGCTATATATATGCTCTTCGACAGTAAGATATTATCTTGTTGATCTGTATACGTGAAATTTTGGCACAGATGAAGGTGATTAAGTAAGATATGATTTGAAATTAAAATCAACGTTACTCCGGGACATCACCAAGGCTTAACGTTTTTTTTGCTATGCTTTGTTTATAACAGTTACGTATTACATTGCTAATGAACATATCATGACGATTTTATAGGTTTCGGTTGATATACCTATTCTCTTCCTAAGAAGCCACCAAGGCTTCAGGATTTTATGTTCAACTTTATATAATTTCCTACGTTAATAATAATAACATAATGAAAACAATCATTGTCATATTAATTCTGTTTCTATGACGTCATAAAAGTAGATTTTTCCATTTCATTAATCTTTTTTGACAATAGATATTTGCTATGTTTCTTAACATGAATGAGAATGAATCAGGGAGTTTTTTTTTTTAATATTAAAATTAAGTTTACATTTTTCATCTCAGTTTTCTAAATAACATGTCTTGGAAATTTGCTCACATAGTAACTAGTAATTTTTAAAACGGATTTCCATCCCATTGTTATATAAACAAAGCAATTAGATCCAGGAGATCTAAGAAAAATGTCAATCTTAGGTATAGGCATATATATTGCATTTTTATTAACTTCGTCGACGTATATTAATAGAACATTATATTATACCTTTACTCTTCAAACGTCACTTTTTACTCGAAAACAAAAATTAGGTATATACGTATATATATATATATATATATATATATATATATATATTGTATAAGTGTATTGCATTCCAGTTCAGCCCAATTAGAATTAATTTAATCGGCTGCTATCTTGTCGCTGGAGAAACGTTTTTCGCCCAAATCTCCCCAAAAAGAGCAGTTTTCACAACTTTCTTTCGTAGGATATATGTATATGAGAGAATCCTGCAAAAAAAAAATAAAAAAATAGCAATAATTCCACAAAAATACGAATTAACATTATGCTCTGGAGAATGGAGAAACGAGTTCATCTCTCATCCAATCAGTTTCACTTCACACAGAGCCATATATATTATTATTATATTTTTACGAACATATATATGGATATAGTTGAATGTATGTAAACAGGCCCTAACGTACGCTTCATTTCCTTGTACCATTATTTGAAACTTAACTTCCTTGTTCATAGGAAGAGATTAATATAGAAAAACATTTGTTGAAAGAGGATGAAACAGATGAGACCATTAATAAAACATAACAAACAAACAAACTTTTTTTCACCCAAAATTATTCAATCGTATGCCAGTGGTCCCTTGACGGTGTTAAATTCCCATCAATTTCGCATAGCTTCTGGCGGAGCTGCGAATTTTGCTTTGCCGCAGGATGAATTTGGAGTAGTACTACATCGAAAAAATGTTCTCTAGGGGTACCAGAAAAAAGGAAAGGTTTCGCATAAGGTTATTGGCATAACACCTACCCTTGATCCGTTGGCGTACATGTTGGTTTCGCACGTTCTCTTGGATTATGTATGCAAATTCAACAATTGCTACTGAGATTAGATATATTAGGCTTAACTAGGCTAGTTAAGTTTGACTATAAGTTACCTTGCTGAAGTGAATTCGGATAGTTACAATGAATCTGTTATGACAGACAATTGTGGAATACTGAGCAAAAATGGCTGGCCACAGGCCGCAATTTACCTTTGACAGGCCGAGTGTTCAGACCACTGGACAAGTCCGTGTCCTTTAACTAAGACAGTATGTATGATGGCTTGGAGTTATAGCAATGTAGTATCATGATTGAAAATTTAGCATCAGATACGTTGCGTAGACCATGCGATATTTGCAGCGTCTCCAGAGCAGCTTTGGAGTACCTTAAGAGATAGATATTACTGTTAACGATAGCATTTTGTAGGCGGGATTACACTAAAATGTTCTAATATTCCCGTTGTTTTTCAGGCAGAGAGTCCGGAGGCGAAAATCGAGCGCGAGACTATGCTCGATGAAAAGCCTCAACGTCTTGGTGAATTACATTTCCGATTACGTTATTGTGCCAGCAAGCAGGCACTATTCGTCACGATTAACAAATGTTGCGGGCTACCTCCTGCGAAGGATCCGGCTGCAGGGTCGTCAGATCCATATGTCAAACTCCAACTGTTACCCGACAAACAACACAAGGTCAGTTGTTACAATTCCGTTATCCGCTTGCCACTGGTTTATGGGTCAGCTCCCGTGTGTCGAGCAAAAATCATCGAGTCGTCTTTATCCTTTGTTCTTATCAGCATCTTTCGATGTTTTATATGCTCGATTGGACCACTCAAGTGTGTGTATTCATTCATTCATTCATCATTCAGCTCAAACCTTGCATCTGTGCATGACACAGAAGACACATAGTGAGTGAGGTTAACGCGTTCAAAACTATGTGAATCTATTAAGTTGCCCGAATAGGCAAATCTAGAAAGCTATTTTGTCAACCAAGACACAGATTCAGGGAGCGAGTATTCAATTAGCTTCCACCTTATCGCTGCCGCCACAGTTGCCATTTCAACTTGTGCGCTGCGGTAGAAGTTGACACCCATCGAGGCATCGCACCGATCGAGTCTCGTCACCAACGATAGATGTCTTATGCCCCTATCGGCTATCAATATCTTCGGGCTGTTTTTCGGTCCTGTGGTCTGTGAGGCATGTTCTCGACTGAAGAGACGAAACGTGACCTATACTGTACGTACCACTGCATTGTAAACATAGAAGATCTGGGCGTCGAGGGAGTGCTTCGGAACGAACAGGCCAGCCAGACGGCCCAAACTTATCCGGACAGCACGACGCAGACGGGCTAGCCATGAAAGACCCGTGAGACAAACCTCTGGCTAGTCTGATTCCATAAGAAAAGACAATAGTAGGGCAGCGTCGTGTTGTACTGAGAAGGAGGGATGATCAGACTTGACCCATCCTTTCAGGCGTCTCTGTTATCCCTCAGACTAACGTGCACTTTCTGCTGTCACTGGAACTGGCAGGCAAATCTCTTACCTTCTGATAGGAGAGAGATTCCACGAGAGTTGACTTGTTTACCACGAGCGTGAGGTGTACAGCGGGTCCAAAACATCTCTAAATTACCGAACTACGGAATCCAACATGTAAACACAAGGACGTTATTTTCTAGCTTCCCTTGTTTAGACTTCTCAATGTGGACACAAATATGAGACGTTTAATTCGACTATATTCGAACAGTGTACTCGTACAATACAATACACCCGTAATATGAAAGTCGCCATTGGATATATATGGTTGAAGCGTATTTACACTTCGCCTTCTAGCATCAGCCACTAACACCAAATAGTAGTCACCTTCACGCCTATGGGTTATCGAAATAGACCGTATACGTAAAGATTTTTATGTCTATGAATATCCAGAATAAAGAGCTGGCTGCATTGGCAAATTGGCTTTAAAATCGCTTACGGCAGAAAGGCGCTGGGCTAGATAATTTCGGAAGAGACCGACTCGGCTAGTGTCAGTCGTCGTATTCAGCTCAGAAATGGGTTCAACATCGTGACTTTTTTAAAATCGATTCTACAGATTTGAAGGACTTTTTACGAATCTTTGAAGGTACGGTAATGAACATATCTACTGATTGTAAGTACAGCCCGACGTAAAAATTATACAGTTATACAGAAGACTAACGAATGTTAAATAATGACTGTTGAGTTATTTGGGCTTGGAAAGCAAGCTCAAATGGCTTGGCGTATAGTTAAAGGGAGCGTCATTTATAATGTAGTGCTCTACACTATCTGTATGAGTATTTACAGTTTTCGGCCTTTCTGTCAAAAACGGCTCCATTTGCATCATGAAAAATTGATAATCTTAGTAACTACTTGCGTATAAGTTGGAAAAATGCCTGGCGTCCTTCCTTTTGTCTAATTTACTCGCTTTCAAAAGGCCACTGTAGTATTTATCACGCCGACTTATGTATATATCCTTAGAATTACTGATAACCCTCTTGCAATACTGGGCAAACAAGTCTATACTTTAGATGCACTTGAGAAATTATACAAAGAAAGACATCGGTTTAGGAAACCCGGCGCACAATATATTGGAAAAGCCTTTTGTTGACTAACGTATCCCAAAAGAGAGACCTGAGGATCGCGATTAAATGGCAGCTTGTAAATTTATGCCCATATAAACTATTTTTCGAAAGACCACCAAACCGCTGGAAATCACTGCCATGATGACATTTGCGTGCAACACTGACAAACAACAAATGACAAACATGTTATAGCTTGCCATACATCGGATTTAATATATGCGCAGCTTAGGCTGCAGACTAATAGCCCAAAAACCTTTAAAACTAGCCCACCATAAAATCTTTATTACCTTTAATGGCCGCAACAGGGTCCGTACTCATGCTTCACGGCTTTTTGCTACATCGGTGATCACGTTAATTATGTTCAGTGAGAAATTTCATTATTTTGTGTATTTGCTTCAACAGATGAAGTAGTAGCTCACATTAAAAAGTTCGTTTGTAAGATACACGCTGTCCCGTAATCACTAACAAAGAAGCACGATACCTCTAGAGCCCCGATGAGTGAAGCATAAAATCATTGCACAATATAGGTAAACAAAGATACACGACCATTATATACTTGCAGATGTTCTTTATATTTACTAAATCTTTTACGGCCATTTTTACAGTTCATTGACTTTCGTTTCGCTAATATTACGTATGTTACGCTAATACTATTACGTCTGCCGCCTTTGATATGACTATTTTATTTCAGGACGGCTTTTCGTTTCCTTCTAATCCGTACCTTTAGGCCATATTTATTCGTATTGAGGCCTTAATCATTTACACAAGTATCCCTACTTTTTGTTAGTCAGAGATCCTGCGTGGATATTGTTTAGTGGGAATGTGTGTTTCGATCGGCAGAGCTTATTGATGGCTCTAAGGCAAATGTAGTTCAATACGTTCCTAGACATCATCAATCGACACAGATTGATTTTCTTAAGTTTGAATATGTGCCTCTGTTCTGAAATGCATCGGGGTACGAGAAGGTGCATTTGCGTAAATAACCGTGCAGCACGTATGTGTACATGTTAAGCTCCGCTGAACATACCGATACGAAGTAAACTGGGGTAAACGTCGTAATGAACAGTGGTTCCATCCGGAGGATATCTTTTAGCATTTGGGCGACGCTTTTGGGTAATCTTCCGCCCCTCGCGAAGGTAGTACTTGTACATCGGCTGGATCTATCCTTAAGCTATTTGTTCGGAACCGAATATGGCAAGCTTAACGTGTTACTATACCCAAAATCATCATGTTCACTCCCAAATCATTGGTTTTCATTGCAATTATGTTTTGAAGAAGGGAAAGAAGTGCTTGAGAAGCTTCTCAAGCAATATGTTAGTATGTTAGTTAGTAGACATAAAATAATATCCTCTCTCCTACACGGGTTGCGTCGTGTGTGTTACAGTCGTATATATTTAGATGAATTTGCGAGCTGTATGTCATTTCTCCCTCTTTTTGGCGTCTGACAGTGTGGCGTCTCTCGAGCTTAACTTGTAATAGGCTGTGATTTAAACCTTTTTGGGTAAGAAGAACGAGAAGCAACTTCTACCAAAATAGAGTCGTTCTAAATGAAAACTCTGCTTATTGCTGCACAAATTGGGCCATCAAAGCTCTCGCTCCACGTTACGACGTACTATTCCTTAGACGTACCCGTAAACGATATAGGAAACTGGCTAAAATTTTAAAAACTGATCTTCTTCAGTTTTGAATGCACGATCATAGGTTAACGCCTTTATAATCCAGCCGTTAATTTTGGGAACCTTACAGCACCTACTCTACGGATACAAACATGTATACAATCATTGGATAATTGTGTGGGACTGGGTCAGGCTATAAATTTAGGATAAATTTTCGGTTTCCTAACCTCTTGAAAGCAGTTGCTACGTTTTGCTTTAAAAATGTTCAAGAACCGGGAACTTAACTAGACAACTTGAGCAAATGATGTTAACTAAGATTCTACGCAGTTTATATATGAATAATATACAAATCGTCATTTGCTTACAATGGGATTCCGATAGCACAAACATTCTCGACTTCAATGACAATCAAAGTTATGGACACTTCTGCCCTGCACACAATTCTCTCGCACAATAAAAAGCACTGACCCAGCCAATCTTATCAAAGGAAACATTATAGAGTTCGAAATAGACTGAAAACAACCGATGGGCAACATATGTAATATGTCACAGGCGTCACGTATCTAGGAAGGCATTTAGGTTTCTGTTAAACGAAAAGGCAATGCCGAGTCGAGTCTGACTACAGAGCGGACCTGACGTCGTATGTTGCCCAGGCTCTTTGAGAAGCATTCAATGGTACTGATAATGGTATCGTATGTGACGTAATGCACCAGCAAAGGCGTCGAACCGGCTGGTGAGCTAAATCTCAGTCCTTCCTCGCACGACATACTGTGCAGAAAGAAACATCTCGTAGCTACTTCATTTAGGAAAGCTTACAATTTTGACTTCTGCTACATCAACGTTACTAGTGCTGCTGCTGCTGCTGCAAAAAAAAAAAGGAAAAGAGCACATCTGCTGTAGCTATATGTTCGACATGGTATCCCAGAAAGAGATCTCTAAGCTTTAGATCGTGCACTGTGTGCGGTTTTAATTTGAAAATATTGTCATATGATAAGCTTCAGTTTTGGCTAATATAATAAAGCATAAAAGAAGATCGCCGGTCAATTTGAAAAATTTATCGTATAGACGATGTATGCATCATAGCTATTTCAAAAATATTTGATTTTTAACCATGCCTTCAGCTATAAAGTGACTCTGTACCGTTCTGGCCATTAAAATCTATTTAAATGTCTCCCTTATATTTAAGAATATAAGAATATTAAATATTCACTATACAGTTAATGACTGCGTGCCCTGTAATTTCAAAATCTGATTTCAGGATTTGAGATCTATACGGTCGTCATGACTGTATAATTCAACTAAATTAGCCATATTTTTGAGCATCTTAAACGTAATTTCGATCTGCCCCGGAACAAGTCTCAGGCTCACTTAGAAGTGTTCAGAAGATAGGAGGTTATTAGGAGCTGAGGAGTGGACTATATAGGAGGTGAAACTGTTTTTCTGGATCAAAGCCTAAGAACGACTGTTAAGCAGCTCGACTTCGACGCATACACAAAGATCTGAGACGGCCAGCAAAATGAGTTGTCGGAATTTTCCTTCCAGTTACAACAACAACAGTAAGAGTAGCAGAAGCGGCAGCAAAAAAAAAAGAAGAGATTGCGAGACTCCATATATTTTTATCGTCTGGTTGTGTTCGGAAGCAACTATACTATACACAATTATGAGACAGCTGCGGATGCCGAAGTGGGTGCTAGCGGGGTTAGCTGGCCGCATCCTTCCAAATAAACTCGCCACCGACACACTGCCATTACCGCGATTCCATAACCGCTAGCCATTCCCGACATAACTGCCTCTATCGCCATAGCTTTGGCCGTCTCCGAAGGCATGCGCGAAGACGCGTCACAAAAGCTAACGGATAGGAACCCCACACATTACAGACGTGAAATGCGACGACCCGCCATTTTATACTTACGTTTTCGGTAAAAATAGGAGAGTGTCCATAGCGCCTCCGGCTGCTGCTGCTGGTGCCATCGCCACGGCAACGAAGAGCAAAGCCTCCTCCTACATACAGAGATGAGAAGGAGTCAACAACAGCTAGCAAAAATTTTACGTTAACGACAATAAAAGCAATCGGGTCGCAACAGAGGGTGCATTGGGGAGACCAATGCGGGTAGAAAGGATAGATTGTCCTTTTGGCTTTTATAGAAATAGGTGGAGCTCGCGGAAGGCCAAGCGCTGCGCTCCAGGTGGAAATCTAAAGTTGTAAGCTAGCCCCAAGGTACAAACCCTCAATTTTTACTAGTTGGAGTTGTTGCTCAATGTACTTTAATGCGCCTATTTTTTTTCTAGACGTGCAAACGTATCTACTCCTTACAACTCTACACAATCGGTGTCGATCGTCTTCATTTGAAAAATGAAAACCCTTTTCTTATAAAATAAAGCACTTAAAAAACCGCCAGGCACAGAATAGTAACATTCAAACATGATCTTAACACCGCCTTGCGCTTGTCGAAGACATGTGTGTTTACCGAATTCATTATCCCCTTACGTCACACAGATACTAACTTCAAATAAATTAATGTTTCTACTAGAAACAATGGTTTCAAAAAATAATCGGCGAGCGACAATTCACAATAACTGTTTATGGTTTCGTCCCGCCTTCTGTGTGCGTGAGAAACGTAAGTATGTTTAGACTTGTGTGAGAGATATCAAACGAATATTGAATATCCCTCCTTGCCATGGGCAAGCGACGGTTCATTAAATGCGAGGTACAGTACCCTCAGAAAACTACCAACCCTTACGTCCTAGAGAAGGGCGACCTCACCGGATAGCGAGTCAGTATGGTAAAAAGTCGCATGAAAACAAACTACGCTGGCAGAGGACCGAGCCAGCGCCGAAGGTCTTCAGAGGATTCAAAAAAAGCTGTTTCAAACCTCGCTCAACACTTTCCGGTTCTGGTGACCCGGTGGGACCTTTGGTCCTACGAAGCTGTCCTTTAATTCCCTACTTCCGTATGCTACGAAAGAAAGTCCGTTCAAGGGAGGGCGACAGGATTTGCATAAAAGTTAACTGACACTCTTACACCTTGACCGAGATCATCTTGAAGGCTGTGCTAGTAAACCAAAAACTAACAGATTTCACTACAGCCATGTTTATTCGAGGGCCTAATTAAAAAGGTCAGATTTTGTCGCAGGTAGGATCATCACCCAAAACTTTGCTTAACTATCCAAACATATATTTGAAGCTCGGGAAAAGCCATAACCGTTAAACGGCTAGTTTCGGAGTCTTGCGACAGTGAAATAAATACCGACTAATTCGTTACACGTTAATGCAAGCGGCTTACTGAGCGATCTACGTAGATTGCTTCAGATTAGGTCTCTACTTGGAAACTGCATAATGAAAATGCTGTTGACCTTGAAGATTCGTAGTACATAGCGCATGTTTAACTTTATAATAAATGATTCGTCTGCTCTAAAAAATGGCGGCTGTCCTATAGAAAAATGTATATCTATTTCGGCCTTGTACCCTCATGGTGTGCTTCCTGCAACAAATACGTTGCAAGGGCCTAAACGTATGCGTGAATTTAATTGTTTTACCTTTTAATTATACCTTAGTCAATAGAAGCTCCAAAAAAGCGGAAAAAACGAGTGTAACAGACTAGCTTTTTATACAAGCAATACTGTATCATTGTAAATTTTGGGTATTATGTGCACGCGTCCATGAATGATATCAAGGGGGAACGAACACTTGATTATTGTCGATAGCAGCACTTCTGATTCAAGTGGGTGCATATGTCGCTAGATACCTCTAGTCTAGTATTTGTCGGATTCTCTGGATTATACCGTAATGAAATTTAGAAACAGTAAATACGAGCGTAAATTCTCTCAAACAGCCCTAGTTGTTGTTATTCAGAATAACTCATATTACGCTAAAAATCTGAAAATATGTTTATCTAAAAGTCAGTAGATGGCTCTGCACGAGGTGAGAATTTTGCTACTCTAATGGATATATAATAACAGCATATCTCAAACACAGACTGAACCAGTCTGACATGTGCTCTCATTTCCTTCAAGTTAACTAAGCTCTATAATAATTAGAAGGGAATATACAGGACTAAAAAAGACTACCACAATACAGATATTTGCTTGATTTTTTCTACCCGTCCCAATATACGCGTTTGACTGGCTAACCATCCAGGCCATCTTATCTGCAACAGAGTTTTCGAGCCAGTCTCTGATCCATTAGAACCATCCAATTCAAAAGACCTACTTTCGGTCTCTTCCAAATGGGGTCACTACGTGAGACAAGCTCCAAGTGATAGCTGAGGAATGAGAGAGCGGATATGCCAACGGAAGTGACGTCAACAGCGCCAGATTGAGAAATACACCACGGGACAATGCCAGCGATGCCGCTACTGGGAACGATGACCACGACAACGCCGCGGGCAGTTTCAGTTCTACCAATACTACTGGCTCTTGTAGAGCTGTAACGGCCACTACAAAACCAGGCAAGGCCCCTAACCCAGTAGGCATGGGCAAGCAGGCAAACCAGAAGCTACGCTGCCTGCGCGACAGCTAAAACAGAAAGTTAGCGAAATAAGCGGCCTTACAGCATAATATTAGAATAGATGGTCGCTGTCTACCGCTACGAAATGGTACGCACGTAGACAGACAGGCAGGTAGGTGGGCAGGCAGGAGGGCGAGCAGCTGTGTAGTTGATAAGGGCGATTTATTGTCGGAGTTACCACTTTGGCTGAGGTGAGGGCTTGGAACAAGAGAACTTTTTTACAAACCAGGCTGCTCTAAAGGAAGCATGTTGTTAGTCGCTGCAATGGCGGTTAAAACAAGGGCCATCGTTCAGATCTTGGCTGGAATACGTTGCCTGAAGAGTTTTGCCTACTAATAGAAAGCTATACGTATCTCTCAACCAGAAATGGAAATACAGACCTTCTACGCGAGGCGACGACAGTAGATTCAGCAATGAATTTAGTTAGCTAGAACATCTATAGCATTTTATATCCCATACATTCGAAGTATATGTTTTTACAATTGCTAAACGTATATCATAAGTCATTCTTCCTTTTTTTTTCAGAATGAGATAGTTATTTTTTTATTTGGTTGTCCTGTATGTGTATGCCAAGCACTTATTAATAATAGGAAAATACATAATCGGGATTAGTTTTTGATTAAATATCAGGCTACGTACTTTAAAAATATCCTCCAGCGGGATTTACTCGAATCGTATTTTTTAATAATAAAGTACAGTCACCGCTGATTTTGTCCCCCTACAGACGATGCTCGAATATTGACGAACTAATTACGCAAGGCATGTGTGAGACGATCGAGGTTCTCAGCGTTACCAAGAATAGCGATTAAGGGTACCGTAACTGAATCAATTGTCCTATTGACAAAAAAAGCCACTGTGTCTAAACTGACGATCTTCTACACGCGCTCTTCTTTAGCCTTAGGCGAGGCTCACGTTGGTTTTGTATTTCTAACGAATCGTTAATGCCATATGCTAAACGCAGGTAGGCATGTCGTTGCCTGATTTAAGGCTCCGGCTTTCTGCTCGCAAATGCCTTTAACAACCTGCTCATTTGATGCTAGATAGTGGCGCACACAGAAAAGCTGCGATACCAGGTCATCTCTACATGTCAATGTGTACTAGAACTCTATAGCTTTCCAATGGTCGGAATTACATTTCTGGGTGAATAAACTCCGTGTCGCATCGATATGATCTAAAATAGAAACGTAATCTATTCGAGATAGTAGCTGTTTTCACACAGTTACAATGGAACAGCACAAGTAAGAGTTTAAGATATCCTATACAAACAGACGACTATGAAACGAATATGTGATAGCCATTTTTCTTCTGCCAAAAAAAAATTACCAGAGATTTTTTTACAATAACTAAAAAAACTTACACAACATCTACTTCACGTAGGCTATCCATTTCGTCAGGTTGTATTATTTTTGCTTTTGTAATGTCCACGTCGACTGCTACTGAATTTTGCCGCTGTATGTGATTGTGTTTTCGCTCGATTGGCTTTTGATCACCACATCAAAGTCAACACGATTCCCTCCTGGTGATTCAGATCGAAATGAAAGAAACCAGATTATTTCTACATCAGCGATGAGCTTAGATCATTTTCCTAGTTGTGATGTTCATTACCGTACAAATACGTGCTGCTTTCTTCTTATAGAAACAGTTGGTTTATTAAAGCATATTGAAGACAAGCCTAGGTCTATGGAAGAGACGTTACCGAACATCGAAAATTCTGAAGTTATGCTACGACATATCAGCTGAATGAAACTGACGCAATTACACTTTCGACAGAAATAAATGTTCTTTCTTATAAAAAAATGTGGTCTGAATCCAAAAAGGAAAGATCCATATACGATGCGATGACATCGTGATTGTAGTATGCTCCTTTCGATATCTCTTTCTTCCCGTCGATCGCTATTCGCAATCCACGATAGCCCCCTAGTAGCGTGCATACTCGGCGTGTGACGTAAATGTTGCTTGAAGATTGATGATTCCTACTGGGAATAGATGCGGTGAATTCTGCCCCTTAGTTACTAATTTTAATCGTGTTATGAAGCGCCAAAGGTAAAATAACGACGAATATCAACTTTTACGCCAAACGAAGCCAACTTACCCTAACTGTGCACTAGGTCCGGAGTCCTTTCACAAACTACACAAAAATCGCAGATAATAAAAGTGTTATTTTCAAACGGCACTCTATCAAAAGATGTAACGCCCTATAGGCCTGTGATATTTTATTAGAACTACAGTCATAGCCTTTTTCCATTGCGAGGGTATAACAAGTCTGCTAGCAGGTTACGAATTTAAAACGAGCTAGACTAGCGTTTATTTATGGGCAGCATACCATGAACGCTCGTAACCTTGTTTAAGCGAGATAAAAAAAAAAAGCCCCAAAAGTTTCATTTCCGTTGTACATCACATCGCTTGAGATATGCCTTCCACTCTCATGCTTCATTGTATCCAACGCATTGTTGCTTTTGCCCGTTAGCCGCAAAGGATAGCATTTCTAAACACGGCGAAATCCCTGCCACAGCGTAGGATTTAAATGAAGATTGTAGTTAGTTCAATTGAGGAAATCCTACAAGTATGTAAAGTCATTGACAAATCAGTTTCGCGCACCTTCGATTTCAATCAAAAATATCTCTTTCTAAAAATTTCTAAAAAGAAAATTCTAATGATGATTTTTTCTAATTTTTAATGTGATAACGTCCGCTAGAAAAGGGAGCTAAGCCACTTACTGAGACGTGTGGCTGTACGGTGGCTGTTTACTACGACATGCATGAACATCCGAGCCATTACGCATAATTCAGGTATCCGATTTTGTCTTCTTCAGTTCATAGGAAGACATAGACGTTCGATGACAACGACGTTTTTGCGACCACAGATTATATTAAAGGAAATCTCAATGATTTTTATGCTCCTTTGACAATACGTAAATTCGTGTACGGGGTTACGAAAAGAGGTATCCATAAGGACCCTCCGACATCGTATCGAATAAGAGTGGTTGTAGCCATCGTAAACCAGGTAGAAAACCTTGGTTGAACTGTACACAAAGGTCTGCGTGTTTGAAACGACCTGAACTATTTCAAGGTTGAAAAGTTGAAGACGAGGAAGAGGTTAACTGATAAACCTCATTTCTAGATATTGGATGACAATGCTCAACATGTGTACAAGCATTCGGCCAAAACATCCTACGTGTCCTATGTGACCCAGCGGATTAGAGATTCGGACATATGGTGTAGGCTGTGATTTTTATCCGCAATGTAGGAGCTCTACATTTTGTCATCGGTTTATGGAAAAGCGCAAATACAATCAGATAATTCAGAAGAAAATTGTTTATTTATGTATTAAAAGCGGTACCTGGATAGGAACTATGTGATCACGTGTAACAGGACACTATGTTATACGGCAAAGTATACCTCTGAGATATTTATTGTTAATGGTGGTATTAAAGCTTGTTGTGGCCTGGAAATTCGCCTGATTTGGGTCCGGTCGAACATATACGCCATTATATCGAAGAGCGAATCAGGGCCACAAAGAAAATGATGGCCATCTCACAACTCAAGAACGCAGTGCTCTGAGTATGGGTCCAGGATCGAAGCGCGACGGAGATGTTCTACCGGCAGTATCGTCATGTAAACAATCTTTCAAAACAATAACGGGACAACTTTTATCGAAATAAAATAGCACACACAAGTTTAGCTTTAATGTAGAGCTATCATCGATCAAAACTCGACGATAAGTTACATTTCTATTTAATTGGCCAACTATTGTATATCTACTTATACGTCTTATACGTCATGCTGCTGTGAAATGGGGATATTTCAGCATCGCGCTGGTATTAAAGGTATGCATAAATACATCTCTATAGATAGTATCATATGTGGGAAGATGCAGTAATTTCACTAAAGCTTACAACTTCTCAGCTATTTTCGTGATTAAATAAGCAGTTTGACACATTACTCTGTGAGAAAAAATTGTTCAGTATTGCCAAGGCTGAGCATTAAGGACTCTACTTTCACGTAAAGCAGGTTGTAGGTCGTTCGTTCATAGATGATTCCTAGGACACTAGGAGATGCTAGAGTGTGGTCAGAGTCTACTCTGTAAACACAATTACGTCAACGCAGTTACGACATAATATGCTTATAAGACTTCAAAGTGTGACTTTTATTGTTATTTTTACTCGCTTGTTGAGCAAATAGGCAAACCTTAATAATGATGGCAACAACACGTGTGAGATGGAGGTTTGCTGAAGTTTAGACGCTTCCTCAATACGTGCATTGTTTAAGAGGCACATGCTAGCAAAAACTGCTCTCATATAGATTTTACTAACGGCGTATGGTGCTAAGCCACCGTTGTTACAAATGCCAGCTAATACTTGAGTAGACGGACTTCGATTCTGAGCCGCTCTATTCGGAACACAGAAGCCGCACATATCGAAGACCTAAATAGCCTATATAACGTATCAACGGAATTATTCATTTCACTAACGGTAAATGACGACTCGCCGATTTTATCGTTTCTATGGGCCACATAGCTATGCAGCCAGATCCCCTGTGTATAATGCTATCACTCCATTGTCTCAGGTTGGGGAAAAATTAGTGTAAAACATTTTCTGTATAGCTAAGATTCTCATATCTTTCTCAATTTGGCGTTTGTTTATTTTTCATTGAATAGGTGAAGACTCGTGTAGTACGTAAGACGACAAATCCTGTCTATGACGAAGACTTCACGTTCTATGGCGTTACGGCTAATCAGGCCGTGACTGGCACACTTCACTTTGTCGTACTGAGCTTTGATCGATACTCACGTGACGATGTAATTGGGGAGGTTCTTTGCCCGGTGGCAGAGCTCATCGACGGTGATACGACCTTGCACGATCAGGAAAGGGCATTTGTCAAAGAGATTGTGCCCAGGCATTTCAAGGTGAGTACTATTCGTAATGTACTGTATTCAAGTGTATTGTGTACTGTATTGTGATTCTTTGTGGGAAAGACAAAACCCAGTACGTACGCTGTGTTTTGCTTCACCTATGTACTCTAAGCATCAATAGTATGTAGTACAAGCTCCAAAAAATACGAACGCTTACTACCGCCGGCGTTATTTGCAGCAGCAGCAGCATTCGCCATGAATGCTTGTAGGACCTGACGGAGAAAGTCGCTTCCTTGTGGGATCCATTCAGCTACCAATACCAATGATGTTTAATGGCAGTACTATTAGCTCAAAATTACTATGTTGAACTAGTTGTCGGTAATTTTTGTGGGCAAATCTCGGGCAGGGAAAGCGGCCCTCGACGATGCGCTGAAAGAGCACAGTCGGCCAGCGAAACAGGCTGAGTTGTGATTGGTATGCACGCTTTGAGTGATGATGACAACACTGGAATTAGTGTTCTTCCGTCGCACCCAATGGTTATCGCCGTGCAGTCATCCCAGCCATTCACAAACCCAATTGGGTAGATCTGTGTTTTCTATTTAGTACAATTGTATACGCCTTATTAACCTATTAGCTTTTGTGATTACTACGTTCCATCGAAGAATAATAGTTTCTTTCATAATATAGCGATAGACTTAGATTCAAAGCTATGATATAAACGACTGATTCAAACCGCGGCCCCAAACATTCATCTCTATGAGAAGACAGTATCCAACAATTAAGCTTTTTTCATCTCTTTCGAATTGCCATAATAGAAGTACTTCCATGACAGAATAAAGAAAGCCGAAATACGAAGCGGAATTGAACAGGTCCCTAGTAAAAGACGTAAAGGAGCAAAATGGTGTCGTTTTTATTTCTCTCGTTTCAGCTATCGATAGTTTGAGTGCTTGCTCCCAATGGCAGGTGTACCAATTGTGAAGACAATGTCACCCATTTACTGCATGCAAAATAATCGTCTCCGAAGACATGTACGCATCTTTCAAGTTGATGGAACCCCGCTCAAGTCAACGTGCGTTGTTATCACGACAGTATGCGTTTAGCGTAGAATAAGATCATTCCATCTACTTAACGCAACGTTTATTACATGCGTCAACTTCGTTACCTTTACCTATCTCAAAAAAATAAGAGGGAACACGCAGTCAGACCTTTTGTGTCCTATTGTAGGCTTCAACCTATCCATATGGAGTGCTTTGTCAAATTCTCCCGGCTAAATGTCACATGCGCGCCATATCTTAAATGCATTCTAAGCCCAGGCCAAGCCGCTAAATGTCAACCGCGTCTAAACATGAAATTGAACATGGATACTTCTGTCATCATCGTAATTGTGACTTCATGTATATGATTTCCTTCGGATTCCGCTCTGGGAAGTTTCGACATTTCAGAACTAGCTTCAATAGACAGTTGGTTATTCTCAGACTGGCACACTTCTTATAGGCTCACACCTTTGCTCACAAGAAACCTAGCCGATTGTGACTGTCCTATACTCGTTTTGCATGGGCTGGACCACTGCGTCAGTTCATGTTATTCCAATAGCTGCTTCTACTTGTACCTCATGGACTGAATAGGTTTGTGTGCTCAAAGGTCGCAGCTAAACGAAGATCTGTTCTGTCCATCTGGTGGACGAGTCAATTCAACAAATCATTTTCTCCTACGTTGCTGAAAGGTAGTCTGAAGTCAGGCGTCTGTAGTAGCCCTCGTATTTTTTGAATATTGTAACAGCCATAATAATCAAACAAGCGTACTATTTTGTTCTCGTAACATAAACGCTTCATTTTTCTGCATTTCCAATACACTGTAGTTAGTGTGAGAGTTTAGTCACCCGTACGGCTTCGGTTTAATTATCGTTATTTCAGTTTAATATTCGTTATTATTATAAATATCTTGTTTTTCAGATCAAAAGTGCCGGCCGTGGGGAGCTGCTCGTTTCGCTGTGCCATCAACCAGCAGCGAATCGGCTGACCGTTGTGATTCTCAAGGCGCGGAACCTGCCTAAGGTTGACGACAGCGGACTATGCGGTCAGTGTTGCGATAAAACGATGTATTAATGATCAATAAGTGCCTATATATATTAAGCTGTTACCAGCAAATCAGTGAATCTTTAAATTAAGCTACCTTTGAGCGGATCGCCAACAATGAATTTTGGTCGGTAGTACTCTAACTTTTTAGAAACTCGTAACATTGATTAAGCTTATCCCAGGCGAAATAAGTTGTTTAGGAAAAGCTTCGTTATGTGTCGAAAATCGACGCTCAGTGGCCGATATTTCGTTCCTCGAAGGCCACAGTGATGCAGAAACACATTAAAGATTGACGAATTCATCAAAAAAAAAAAAAAAAAGCATTGGGCTAGAGCGATGTACATCAAAGGCGAAAACGTCTCAAGAACGAAGATTGGAGTGTTAAAAACCAGCGAAAAGGTGGCTAGATATCGGGATTCGTAGGAATGCAGATCGCTATCTCGAGGTGCTCAAGAGACTCACGAACCGTTAACACGGCAATCGGAAGCATGCAGTCTGTTTACTTAATGACAACGTCAGACCTCCTTACAATGCCTTGTCGCAAAAATTAACGTTGGCCTCAACCAGCTAGTAGTTGCGATCCTCGTCCGCGTAATCAAATAGCCCTCCATACCTTAAAAACAACCCATCGTAGATTTTCTTTGAGAAAAAGAACTACATATATAGCCGTTCGAAAGATACCGCAGCGCTTGAACAATTCTGTAAAAAGTAAAGGCGAATATTTCTAACGCGTGTGAAAAAGTTCTACCCTAACTAACTTAAAACTTCACTTTCAAAGCTCGTCGGATTTACTTACATTCGCCCATTAAATAAGGTCTCAAAGATATATGTATTGTTATCATAAAGAGATTTTCAGCTTCGGTTGACTAATCGTTAGGCGCTAACGATCGAGCTGCGTTTCTATTGCAATATAGATCGACATATATATTTTTTCACACCAAATTAGCCTATGTGTCTACCGATGTGTCGTTGTCATCACAACTGGTATCAGCGAGAGGAGAAAGCGGTAAATTTAAAAATATACGAAATATTCATCCAAGTAGCGATCATAAAACACTGACGGAGTGTGAAAGAAGTCGCCGTTGAACCTGCTCTAAACTACTCGAGGCGTATGCAGTAGGATAAAATGTCGGAACGGCGCGCGTCTTCGGATGATCGCATAGGCGTCCCTCTAAGCTAGCTGCTTGATTTCAATCAGATAAGAATAACCTATTGTGAGGACGCACTACCTGTAATTCATATGGGAATATATGGACTGTTCGCGCAAAAAAACGGTTTCAATTAGAGCGTGTCGAGTTGTCGTTTTAATCCGAAACGTTCGAACTAAGCATCAAGAAATCGAGCGAGTGCGATGATTCTGTGAAACGCGCCACGTATCACCTGCAAGATTTGTGGATCAATAGGTTATAGGAAACGCCGACCCAATGCGGGTGGTTCCAACAGGGCAAATAGAACAGGTTCCGCTGTGTTTCCCAGAGCTGTAAGAATATGTCATGGATGATTATAGTACAGGAAACCATGTCCGGTTTTCAAGTGACTGTTATCGCAGGTCTGAAGATTTGACAGCATCAAGTGAACCAGTCTGAACAAAAAGTGAAATGACGGAAATAACCATTTTTCGCCGCTCTTCGGAAATTGACAGATATAAGTATTTTCTGTCGCTACTTTTATACAGCAATGAGGTATGTCAATGTGGCGTCACTACAATCGTGCCTCAAGCGTACATTATTCAGAAGTTCGGAGGTGTCTCAAGCACTAAATCGACACACAATAAAAACTTTGCGATAGATATGTTCTTTGACACGTGTGATGATGACGACGACGACGACGGGCGTAAGGGTCATGTGTGTGCGCCACCTAAATTTAACTCCTCCCGCCTCCTTCGTTGACGTAAACGAGTTCATACCCATGCGATGACGATGGAACTCCACTAGAGTGGCAGCAAGCTATTGCGTACATCGTGATTTTCGAATATTCCACCGCGCACCTGAGCCGAACCCCTTACTCATTACCCTCAAGAGTATAACTTGCTCTGTGTGTGCATATGGTACGTTTGCCTGAATATGAAATGACAACCTTAAGGGCAGTCGGAATTCTAGGTTGCACAAACTTCTGGCATCGGTGACAACACGAACACGTCTTGCGACAAAAAATTTACAATTTAATCGTATGTAGCCGTTATGGCAATCGTGCGTGCATGGGGATCAGCAGGAAAATTAAAAATCAAAAGAAATTTAGTAATAATGCAGTCTCTCAAATAAAATTTAGTCAAGAATATTTAATCACCAAATTCTGCCTAGGCCAATAAAAATTGCAATCACTATTTCCGCTAACGGTAAGGAAATTTAGCGAGCGAAGAGCGCCTCGACATAGTCCTCGTCTAACATGTGTTTCTGGGTTGGCTTTCGGTCGCTTAACTCTGTGTGGTAACCGACGCGTCCTTGGCCTTTCGAGAGATTGGTACGTTGGACAGACCCGACTAACCTAACTTGACCCGATGTTAAGCGTCGTTGCAGTGGTCGTGATTGTTGTGGTAATTTGTTTCGTTGCAATTCGTCCTAAAGCAAGAGTACACAGGGTGCACCCATTGATGGAGCACTCGTAAGCCCAGCTTTTGTTAATCAATCAGGCCGTTACGTACGAAAGGACATCTTGATCGCTTCCTAACGATGAAAAACCGAACTTAAAGACAGTGTTGACAAAAATCATTCACTGTAAGTTACTTATATCCACAGATATTAGAGGGCTAGTCAAGCGACAAATCATTTAAAGAGAATAACAGCTCTTATATTGTTCACGTTGGAAACTACTTCTGTTGTTTTTACACCTATAACGCTACATACATGCATATGTTCAAATCATGATAACTACAATGCCATTTATATCTGTGCTACTATCAACTAACTTACTAAATTGCCATGAAAGCCGTTTCGTGGCAATTTAGTAAGTTTTTGCAACCGATTTTTGGTTTATAAGCAGATGTCAACTATAAATATTTCCCCAGGTGTCAGCGTCCACTATCCGAAAGCGTCACATATACATTAGAAATGAGCAAGTTTCGAAAACAATAAGAAATATAAAGAAATCAATCTTTGAAAGAAGCTCTGATGTTCGCACAAGGTAGCTGGCTCTTATTTGGACATTACTGTAATTAAGCTAACTTCGTTAGAACAAGAAAATACAATAATAAAAATAGAAAAAGTAATAAACATAATTCAAGCCTCTATATTGCATACAGAGTCTATAACCACACTTACAATACTTGTTTGTTTATTAATAATAAGGTACGATTTCAAAAATCATCGCTTTTAATTTTAGGTCAGGTACACCTCAGCGAAACATTGAAACAAGCTTATTCCTGACTGTCGCATCGAACTCTTGTCCATTATTTGCTCACGGTTAGGCTGAAAGGCATCGGACTCCCTTCTGTTCTGGTTCAGCACTCACAGAATCAAGTTAGCCGGACTAATGACGTACGTTTTTTTCTCACACAGAACACCAACAACTCAAACACAGGGTCAAACAATCAGTTTTTTCACAATCCATAAGAGTCTACGGGCGGTCCCCTTTAACAAGTCACACTTAGAGTATTCGTTTTACTTAGTCGTCCACAATTAAGTTACGTAAGCACGGCCAAACGCACAAATATACCAATGCTTAGTTTCTCAATTGTTTCAACGTTTTCTTCTTAGTAGATTATCCTATGTCACGTGTTCGATGTCTTTCATCATGGTAGAGTCTCATCACTTTTAGACCAAAATCCAATTAATCCTATTAGAAAATTGTGCGTTTGGTCACAACTGCCTTCAGCGCTACTACTACGAGGATGTACAGTCATGAATATTTTTATTTTTCAAATAAAGGTTTATTAGTTATATTTTTTTTTATTATTGTGTTTTCCTAATTTAAAATTATACAATAGTTATAAAATTAGATATTTAATATTGAATAATTTTTTAATTCATTTACTTTAATTATTATAATAATATTAATAATTTATTTAATATTATCTTTAATTTTTATTATTGAAATAATTTCTTTTGTAAAGATACCTTTACGGGTAAAAATTTTAATGATTTTTCGAAAAAGACAATTAATATCCTATTTAAATATAGCTTTAGTAGATTTACCGACACCCTCTAATACCACCCCACCCTATACGCTGCATTTCAGCTTCATCAATTTACCAAAAAACGCTTTATATATATACATATATATATATATACATGGAGTAACAACTTTTTTGAGTGCTGTACTTTCGTTATTGTTTTAATTGCGACTAAGTAGAGTCGTTAGCTTTATTCTACTTTGTCCACTCGACAACGCAAAATACAATTCTTGCTTTCGTTTTAGGCAGTTTTCATCGCAGCAGATAGCTATCAACTTCCGCAAGGTACCCATAGCAGGAAGCAAAACAACGCCGCAGCAACGGCAACAACAATAATGAAAACTCTAAATAAATGAAAATGACTTCAATTTTTGGCCTCATTTGCCCATTTAGACGGCCATTTGTATCTATGGCTCTTCCCATCTTATCCAGTATAGGAAATGTTTAAGGAACTATCCCATTTTCCACTGCGTCCCATGTGCGAAATTATCACCGCCCTTAGCAGTGACAATGACAATATTTTCGCAGTGTTAGGGTGAGCAACATCGATTTTCCTTTTTGTGTTCCATCCGCGCCTTCTACATAGCATCACCCCACTGCACCACACGCACTCCGCTGTAACGATGAACACAGGGATGTGCCCCGGCTCAGAGCGGGAAAATGAAGTAAAGGCAACGGTCGTACCCCTCTTCGTTCATTTACTGCATACTAGCGAGCGAGAGGCCAAACGAGGCCAAAGCTTATCACCACATACCGTAGCTGTTAGGACGCGTTCAATAATGAAGACGAAATGTAAAGGGGGCTAGCCAGAACAAATACATGAGTAAGAGTACTAGGTTCTTACAGCCAGCCAGCCATTGCCGTCTAGAGCCATCATTGGACTGAGGTGGGTTTGGCAAGCGTACTGGGAGTGTGTATGGTTGGCTTAGCCACGGCCAGGGTCAAATGAACCGGCAGAATACCGCGATAGAAAACACACATTCGCCCTAGTCCATAACAGGCCGTTGCCTGTGGCCATCGCTTCTCTTACTTGGGTCCTGCTCATAAGCTTATAAAGGGTTTTTTCATCAATGGTGTTTCTTGTCTCGCAGCCCAGGATCTGCGATCTGTTAGAGACCCATGAAAGGGAGTGTACGAAGTGAAAGCCAATGGGCACCTGCATTCATCCCAAGTGGCTTTGGACTTAGAAGGAAATAACTGAGGGACTGGAGTGAATAGCCTAGCGAAAACGGCGGAGGTAAGCATGGACGTGGAGAAAATGCAAAAGCAAGAGGGGTGGAATGATGGCTGGCAACGATTCTCCATCTGCTACATGAATTTTTTGATGTGGGAAGCAGATATGTTCTTGTGTACATAGAGTAAACTGGGAGCAGGACGACTACGACAGCCTAAGAAAAAGAACAAGATATTACTTTTCCAAGCACAAAATAGTTCATGCTTCGAACAAATAATAATTCGTTCACAAAACACACTTGATAAACACTCTTGGGCACATAACTTAATAAGACGGCTGAAGAATAACGAAATGTTTGACAAGTTATAATACTGATCGGGTGGAATTTACCAAGTTTGTATTACTTGGAAAAAGATCCGTAGGATGAAATAGAGTGTCGTACTGTTTGTTTTACCTTTTCGACTTTTTTGACTAAGAAACTGGGGAGTTGTTACGATGATATGCTTCTACGATATTACGCCAGATACAAGAGTATTTTAATGGTCCTCCACAGATGTTAGTGGCTGTATCTTCGTTCTAACGATGTGTAGGTTGTATTAGGTTGTTGTTATTGGATGTCGATTTGACATCGCCTCCGTCAAAATAGATCCCGAAATGAACAAGTACTGCCATGGCAAACTTAATCAAAATGATGACGTCGCTCTGTTCAAGACTCTTCCCGCGTAAACCTTTACGGAAAACTCGAAAATAGACACTCCCATGGAAGTCAATCTCGTATTGTCTCCTTGATACTATAGTAGAAAGACCCCAGAATATCATTTTTTCGTCGGCTGTCTTCTTCCACTGGTAAAAGAATTACACCCCTCAAAAAAGTGAGTTTATATTTGAAGTATAAACTAAAAGACACTCGGGTCCTATTAGGATATCGGGTACAGCTGAACACCATATGGTACTTGACAATGTTTTGATTTGCTTCTGTACTATTCAAGGATCTTTTACATAAAATATGCAAGGAGCTTATTATATGTATCATATATAAAACATTCTCAACAATCTATCCACCTAAACGTCATATATTTCGCCTAAATTTTCTCCACAGCCTAAGACGATTTGCGTTTAATTCCGACCTACATAGGTTTCATAGGCGTAACGGAAATACTTTTTTTAGTTTAATTCGCTCTTATTTGCTCTCGCTAGACGGATGTTGAAAGCAATACCTGAAACGTTTTATCTTAACGAATGTACATAAGAACAGTATATTATTTGACAATTTACCTAACACTAGCTACCTAAACGTCCTGTTGTTAGATAATGAATCCATAATCCAGGCCAGACATATAATACTATAGAAATTAACCAACTGTACTATAACTCCAATCGTTAGTTTATAGTGATACTCGAAGTTACACCTACCTGATCCTGTTGGCGCTCGGACGCTTTTGAACGAACAGCGTCACTCGACCTACTACTACTATCAATTTTAGTGAAAAAAATTATTTTTCGCTGATCTTTTACTGCCGCCGCTATTTCTGCAGCCGGCAAGTCTCAACGGGGGATGAGAAAACTGGAAGGAGTGTCTGTATGACTGAGGCAATGAGTAAGCCGAGAGAGGATTCGCTGCGAGAGAATCTTTGCGTTCAAGGACCGAAAGCTGTGGCAAGATGAGCTTTCTGTTGATGTATAGGTGTCTACATGCATTTAAAGATGTTACCTTTGCAAAGAGTTAAGAACCTTAGAAATGCCCCGCTCGATCATTCTCTTTAGCACGTTCACTGTTAATCGCATTGACGAGAATAGGTGGTTATGTTGTTGAAGTATTGGAAATTAGAGGTAAGAGTGGAGATAACACCATGGGTCTCCCGTACACCCTATCGGCTACGTGTATAAACCGATTAGTATACCAAAGGTTGCCGGCGAAATAAAAACGCGTGCATGACGTGATGAGAGCTGTAAAACCAGGAAAACCAATATTGACGCCGATAACAATAATAAATAAACACATATTAATTAGCGAAATGAGAAGTTTACGTTTATTGCTAAATTGTATTCATTTATTTTATTATCAATATAAATTCCTAACGTCTGATAGTAAATAAACGTGGATACTCAGTTGGTGCCTGTCGCCATGTTGTTAACGGCTATGAGCATTTCAACCATGCTATTTTTTATAGACTGGCATGGCATGTAACTGGCCGGATCTTTGCCTAAAAGTTAAACAGTTTGTTATAAAATAACGTTATTTTCTCCAGGCAATAGTGACCATAATGTAAACCTCTAAAGCGCTTCCAAAAGGGATTTATTTACACGATTACATAGAGGAACGTACGCCTACGTACAGTTTGGTAAATGAAGAAGCACAACGTTTACAACTGTCGCAGTGTTATATATAATATCTTAAAGTCGAATTCAAACTTCCAACGGCTCTTCATTGCAGCACCTGTTGATCTAAATCATATTGCTGGGTCGCTTGTAGATTTAACTTCAATGTTCCTTGAAGTAATCTTTTTCCAGGCAACTTTTTACTGGGCTTTGTACGGTTAGGCAGGACGGATTTTTTTAAAGCTATTTTTGCTACATAAGAACTTGTTCGCTAGCCCACAACTTGCATTTGTCTTGATGTTGACTGTGTGCTTGCCAACATTCGCAAATGGTAATGTTTTCCTTCTGCGGACCTACGGCTTTCTTTTGGGGGGATTATATGTATTCTGTTCATCCAAATAAAAGTGTGCCTTCGAAATGGTTTTTTGTCCTTCTAGTCTGTTGGTCCTCAAAAAAGCTATGCTGTCTTACTTGACCGTGTTAGTCTCGCGGACTTTATCTTGTGTCTTTAAACGCAAGGTACGCTGGTAACTACAAGTTACATACAGCAACTGAGTTCAACTAACTGTTATGTGCTAGGACGAAGTAGTAGGTCGTGGATCATCATGGTAAAAACTGCCAAAAATTATAACTCGGATCTTTGCAGTAGAAAAAGATTCAATAAAGAACGATAACGATTAATGAATTCTTCTGTTAAAGCCAACACAAAAATTTACTATTTTAAAAAATTCGGCAACATTGATATCAGCATAGGAAAATCACACAAAACAAACATAAGTAAGTTAGATAAACTTCGCTGGAATATAAAAACTTTCTAATATCTGTAAAGATATTGTGGGTGCGGCGTAGTGAATGCCATAATTAGCTAACGACTGTAACACGCGTTATGTACAGATAAATTCTAAATATTAATGAATGAACTTTCTACGAGGTAAGTTTCAACTGATTGTTGTTATTCTTCTTCTCGATACCCTGTTGATGGCAGATCCCTATGTGAAGATGTATTTGTTGTATAACGGGCAGCGCATCGCTAAAAAGAAGACACACGTCAAGAAACGAACCGTTAACCCAGTCTTCAACGAGAGTTTCGTGTTTGATGTACCATACAACGAGGGTCTCCATAACCTCAGCATCGAGTTGCTCATGCTTGACTGGGATCGCGTAACCAAAAACGAGGTCATCGGAAGGCTTGAACTCGGCGCGAAGGTACGTGTAATAGATGATTGCACGTGAACATTTAGATAGACTATTAAATTATATTTTCAGCAACGTCTCCCGTCGAGTTATATATTGTCCCGCGTAAATTTCGTGTTTTCAACTTGAAGAGAACTGTTAGATGAAGCAATGGGCTCTCCTTATATTGGAAAGGACATTGTAATCTAAAACACCTCATGAAATCGAAATCATTGCGTAATAGTGTATTAATAACCGAGTCAGTTAAGGATCTAGAGTAAACGCCAGAGTCATTGGAACCACAATCCTAACTTAGTTCTATACTAGATAGTAATTATGTGCTATATGATGACTTCAAGGCCCTACCTTTGTCACTACAAATCTCGCCTAAAATATGTTATTTGTCATTTATTAAGCAATAGCATTGCTAAAAACGCAATGGACCTGGATTGACTTTGTGTTGATAACGAACCAGCTTTGCTGAGCCTATAAAGAACTTCTAATCTATTTGATCTCGATCAAAGCCTACGCAGGAATAGAACACTGCAGCTCACTAAAGGATTTGCGTCAAATCGTTACGAAAGAGGATCCATCCCACGAGTTCGTCTTGTCTGATGGCAAACGCAAGTATGGTAATAGGCGGACTTATCTGAATATCTAAATAAAGTGTGTAAGCTCCTTGAAGCCGGCGCAGCCTCGGTAGCAAAAATAAGCATTTGGTGAAGCGACATTTTCTACTTCAAGACATTTACCAGTATTTAAATATCGTCGAATATTCGGTTGGTAATCTTTGTCAAGACGCTATATTCAGCATTGAATTTTGTGTTAAATCAAACTCTCAGAAGGAAGCCGAATTTTAACACAGCGCTCATGGTCTTCGACGAATGCTGAAGTGTCTGATTATATTGTTTAAGCAATAGGATCTTACTCAAAACCTCCCACTAAAATTCTATTGTTACGGTATCATATGTTTGTCTGGTGCTATAATCGTGTTAACATATATGCGTTACAGAGATATGCGTTATCTATAAGTGCGTTTATTTATTTCACGAATTTCAGCATAAATTTAGTTTTTATATAAATTCATAGATCAGACAAATTGCAATGCAATATATCTGTTCCTATTAGTCGCTTGAAAAATCCCATCTCACTGCTCGAGTTGTCTGTTGCTACGAAACCCTATAAACGAGTCACACCCGTAAACGTGTATACCATGTATAGTTCATAATTCTAGCGGTAGAAATTTTGTAAACGAGCTGTTTCCCAACTGACTCTGCTTTTAAAAATCCGAGAGCGCTTCGATTATATTACTCTCCGTTAACGCATGTATCGACGGGGTCCGTTGATATTCTGCCACGACACATCTCCTTTGTGTATTATGCCATAGATAAACGTATCTGCTTCGCCTACCAGCATGCAGTAGCCAAATAATGGCACGACGATGACATGATCGGGGGCGGAGGGTTGGTGGCGTCTGGGAAGTGGAATCTGTTGCTGATACGTGCGTTGTCTGAGGCCGTTTGGGAACGCTGAATCAATTTGATAATTAAGGATTATTTGCAGTATTTCGTAATCGACTATAGCACTATTAGCACGGCAGGACATTAGATGCACGTAAAAGGAAGAGCACGATGCCGGGTTATTTAACTCTAGAATGCGTGTAACTTAGAATAACGTTATATTTTTCAATTGGAAACAGAAAGCAAAAAGATATAAATGGTTTCAAAATTAATTTTCGTAGGGAAAGATGTCGCCACTGTCGTGAAGTTCTGTCATTATACATGTACTCCACATTCTTCCGTTAGAGAAAAACCTATTGCAAGGAATTGTTGGTCACGCGGTTAAAATACCCTTAATTCAGCATAACTCTCACTTAGTCAAGAGGTTCACTACATGCTGGTTTGTGTAGGTATTTAAGAAAACACTAAATTATTGTAAACAAGTTTTTATAAATAAGGTTTTAATAGTAACAGGCTCTGTTAACTGCCTTACACCAAAAAAATATTCAAGTCTGGCAATCTACGAGAGTTCCTGAATTACCAACAGCCAACAAAAATCAGGACGATTTCGTGATGCTTGCGAGACACTGTCAGAATACAACTAGCCTCGTCCGTGTACGAGGGAACCAATAGTACACGCTCACAGTTGGCGCGTGTTCATATAACGGACTAAGAGCTGTTGGAGATGGCAGCGTTGCACAGTCCTGAGTCCTCTGAAAAAGCTGGCTCCCCAAGTTAGTAGAGAAAGATCCGAAGTAAATTTTTCTATTGATACTATGTAACATACGCACATTCTGTAAAAGGTTTGTATTATAGATACTTAGCACATCGATGTTCAGCGTATTCTGAATAGTCTGAACATGCATGGGCTTATGGTACTCTATAGGACAACTGTTTTCATAAATAAAACAAAACGATTTCATGGTGTATGTTTCGATAACGGAAGAATAGTAAACGACTGGTAAGAAAATACTCATTGCCACTATTTTGAAAGACAGAATTGAACTCGCGGAAGGGAGTTGCTAAGGAAGCGCCTACTAGAACGTACTTTAAGAAATACCCTTGAAGCTTCTCTTCACTTTCATGAAGATTCCAAGCATGATCTCGCAAAAACAACTGGGTCTCCGTAAGGAAAACTTACCAATGATTATTTACCAAGTCTTGCTTGCAAAGGCAGGATCCGTCGTAAGCATTAGGGCACCAAGCAGTTCATTTATGCTGTGTTTGCTAATTTCAAAGCGACATTCGACAGAGCACCAAGGGAGCGGATTTTGGTCAAGCTCGGCGAGAACGGAGTCTCGTACGAGCTCATCTGATTTATCGCTCTGATTCTGCAAGAGAATCCCATTACGATACAAAATAGCGTAACGGAGCTGGACCTCTTCCAATAGTTAGCGGGTGTGATTCAGAACGAGAACCTCAACCTCTTACTTTCTTCAGTTTTCTTGAACAATCTCCTAGGCAGCATAATCGTCAAGCGCGAGTCTCTAGGAGCATATGTTTTACTGTACGCCTGTGACCTCGCAATTTACAGAACACGTAGGCTTTATATTCAACAGATTTTGGGCCGCCTTTAACAGTACGTAACGTTTACCGTCTTCGAAATTAACTTGGACAAAACCGACGCCATGAAAAACAAAACCACTATCAGCAAATGAGGCTCTCCGGTTGGATTCCTTGGTTTTGTGTAGATAGGAAAAATACGATTTTTGCTATCTGTGCGTGACTGTAGTTTGCTGCAGGACTTGCATCTAACAGAACTCATTAGAAAATCGCTAACATCGAGCGTAGCGACAGAAAAGCTATCGCTCCTCGCCCTGAAAATGGCGATATGCTTGTTTGATGTCAAGCTTGCACCAATAGCCTTATATCTAGCATTAACCTCGTGCAGGAAAGCCTGAGTATAGATGTAACGTCTATGTTAGATCAGATGGAGCTCGGTTGGCTTCTGTTTATTCCAGAATGAATTGGTACAGATGAGCTAAATGAAGTAATGGGAGAATAATGGAAATTAACAGGACAAGGCTGTTAAACTGCTTTATAGGAGTGCAAAGCTAGAGCGAATACGACGCTTTTACCAGATATTTGAGGCAATGCGGAACAGGTTGTTCCGAAGATTTATGACATCAAACGGGCAGTTGAAAGCCAGCTATAAGATATGAAGGCTGTATGGCTACAAGGCCGACTACGCGCGTCTCACAGTTTCCATGGTAGTGAAACCCGAAGGTACTCCAAAACTGCAGATTATGAGGTAGTCCAGGCCGAGAACCGGTTCAAAAGCAAAGACCTATAGCTCTAAAAATAGTTTTTGGTTTGGTTACCGGTAATAGCTAAGCAATGAAAGCCTGTCTTTCCCAGGTAATGAGAACCATACGAAAGTCGTTCACTGGTTCAAGCCTAGTACAGCATTCAACCATTTTGGTGGCCGCGCGAACTTCTTGGCCAATATTGCCAACTAAATGTCGTCAGAATCAGTGACCTGCCAATCGTTCCCTAGGGATTCCGATAGGGTAATGTCGTCGATCACATTCTTAACTGGAGATCTCGTACCACATATGTGTATGCTTGAGAATTCGACACTCTTCCGGCATATAGGCCCTTAAACTTCTTATACAATTTTTGCTGAAGTAGGCGGCTCAAAAAGGCAACAGTTAGGGATAGGGTTATGAACATCTATGAAATGAAATCAGGCAGAAAAGTGTTTCGTGTGCAATTATCCCCTAAAGGAAAATGTGGCTGGTCAAACAAACACACAAACAGTAAGTCGCTTCTGGCCAACTAGAAAACAGAAATAAAATATGATCCAAGTTACAGGTTAAATATGCTGATATTTTAAAATCGGAATTTGCATAGAACTACATTAACCCGGGTGCCCTTGTTGAGGTCGTGTTTAGCGTCTACCCTTCCGACCTAAGCGGATAGTGAAGTCTGCAGTTATTCATGCCTACTTCGTTTATGAAACAGAAGCTATAACTCCAAAACAGGTGTTAGCGATAATATCGACCATAAATTTCAGTCGAAGCTTATATGGCGTGATGATTATGGAATGTATAACTGGTGGTCGTCGCATACGTTCTGTGTTCAGTGCACGTAAGCAACTATTTTTCTAAGCACGTAGCTACCCTCCCTTTGGCCATGAAGCATATATAATCGGTTTAATTGCTCAATGGCAAACCACTTAGCTGTTGATGCCAGCATGGTAGAAGCCTCATAATATGCATGTTATCTCTTCCCTTTCCATATATAAACTGGCATGACGATCCTCCTAACATTGAACTGCAGTGATTACACGAAAACTGCGTGGTAGTATGACGAAAGAGGTGACTCAGTCAGTAGGACTGAACATCGCTTAAGAGAATTCATCGTTTTTTAAGTACGTCGCACCAACAACTATGTCCTCCATTCATTAGGGAATCCGCCGACCTCTCTTAATAGGTGTCGCAAGCACATGATGTCGACAGTAATGAATTTTACAACTGCCACAAAAAGTGCCTTTGATGGTCTAATGCCTACAAGTCTGTATTTTAGCAATATATATAACATGCATGTATGCTAGGTACAAGGAGCGGACATAATTTTTCATGCTGGTAAGCCAGCCATCGTCGTAGTCGGCCACGCGTAAATATAGTATTTGACTCAAGAAACAGTACAATGCACTATGAAATGTGTGTAACTATGGCCTAATAAGACAAATGGAAAAAATCACCACTTAATATAAAAATCACTCTTACTAGGTATTATTCATTTGATTTATATTTTCAGATTCCTTTATAATAGCTAACTTATCTCGTGTATGCAAAGGTATTTGACCAAATAAAACGCCTTCAGAAAGGCACAGCAATCTGCACGCCCTGCTGGGATTATATTACTTCCTCTACAGGTTCATGGGGGTCATTCTTCTTGGTCGTTGCCCCGAGAATGGGGCCAAGCCTACTCTGTGATATCCATTGTAAGCGCTTCCAACAGAGTATATTACCACGCCTTGTCTTAGCGTCAAACCACGCAAAATTTTCTACTGCCCAGCTTTGTGTCATGTTAACGAAAAATTATTCAAACCAACCGTACACTTCCCGCCTATATATCGGATGTAAGTCTCAGTGAACAGCGACGGAAGTCCTCTGACATTTCTGGTCCCGATTTATCAGTTGAGTGACGGTAGATACTGGCACGTTGCTAATATAACGTTGAGGAACCTTGTACCGAACAACGAACAGACCGTCCTGCTACAAAATATGTCAAGTAAATTCACATCTGCATTTTGTTTTACCAAATTTTTAGCACTAAGTGCGACAGTATGTTAAAATATCTGGATCTCAG